>NC_020405.1:2711508-2722640 GCF_000321355.1 Plasmodium cynomolgi strain B
TAATAACGACGTGCCTTTTCAAATTTGTTTTCCACTTTTTTTGCAGTTAAGTGCAACCATTTGTAAAATGTACTCGTCACAATTTCATCAATTCTCTTTTTTTTTATCTTAAAAAAAAAATAAATAAATAAATAAATAAGTAAAAAAGTAAAAAAAAGACTTTGTGTGTATAAATGCACACATTAACGCATATGCACGCATTACGAAAACGTGTTCACAAATTAACGTTTTGACAAATTCATGTGGGTAAATGCCTACGCTGTACTTTTAAGTATGTCCCTTTTGTGGCCAAGAATTTATTTTTGATAATTTCGAAGAAGCGGAATTTCACGGTTTTTCTCTGTTTTGCCTCAATGAATCGGTTGATCGACTGGGCAACACATTTTGCCAACTTCCTTGAGCATTTATGTTTTCTGTTTTGGTGAGGAAAAAAAAAAATAAGCACTCGCGAATGTTCAGCATACAACATAGACGCAGTTGCAACAAAATGGGGTTTATTTTTGTGCAAACTTTCGAAGAAGGCGTGAACATAACATATAATTAAAAAGGGGGGATTCGGTCTATGCACAAAACGGGAAAAATGCCTTAATATGAGGCGCAAAAGAGGTACAGAAAAAAAATTAAATAAATAAACACATGTAACTTCAGCTGTGGTATTCAATTTGTATAGACATTTTTTTATGCGCATCTTGGTTTTACAGAAAGGATAGAAAAACGAGTTTCCTCCGTCTCCGAAGATCGCTTAATTTAAGAACGCAGAGAAGGCTCTGCATTTTATAATAATCATTTGTAATTGCAGAAAATGCTCGTCTTTTCAGCTTAGTGCGATAGTACTCTTTAACAACTTTTAACAGTTTGACATGCTCTGCTTTGTCCTCTTCTATTTTTTTCTTTTCCCTAAAGTGTTATTTTGAAGGTGTACAAGCGGCTGTGTGCGGAAGAGAGCTGCTCATTTTTGCTCAATTTTATTATTTTATTTTTTATTTTATTTTATTTTATTTTTTTCTCTTCACAAATCAAGTTCAAAGTTGCGCATTTTTTCCCATTTCGTACAGTATATTATTAAATTGGATCCTTTTGGTCGGTAATAGCTTATTGGGGGAATTGTCCCCTTGTGCATTTTGGAGCTTAACTTTGTCGATGAATTTTTGCATCTTTTATGAACAGCTATGTACACGCATTCGCACGGGGGCAGACGACGTTGTTTTGAAAGGACGTCTCTACGTTATTGTCCCGAGGACAGTTAAATGCATTCCTTAAAAATGTATGTACCAACTCGCACAAGCAACGAAAACTGCTATACTTTGAACATGTCCAAAGGGGATGCGCAATTTGGGGAAGCTTACTCACTTTTTGATAAGTGCAAGGGGTATTACTTATTATTCAATTAAAAAAAATTGCTTAAAACTTAAAAAAAAAAAAAAGGAACAATAATAAATTGCGTTGGAACTGTCCAAACGTTTGAAAACATTTGTAAGATACAAGAACGTGTGTAACTTTTAAATGTAAAGAAGAGGAATATGCATTTATTTTACAAGTGGGGAAAAAAAAAAAAAAAAAAAAGCATATAAAAATGTTCACATATTACGCACATAATTAAATTTTCAGAGTTAATTTAATTCTTAATTTAGTAAAGATTATTAAAAAAACAATTTGGAAAATTTACAGAGCAGACATGTATACACACGTGAAGATTCCAAACGAATTTGCGAGAATGAAAAAATTCAAAAAAGGATATACATATATACATATACATATTAGTATATACACATATACATATATATGTCACTGTAATGATTAGACAAATGAGTGAAACTTAACTTGAAGCGCTGACTGGGGAAAATATACATGCTTGTAATTTTCCTCGACTCAGTTATGTGGAGTGTGCATGCACATGCACAGCCTCACATGTGTGCATTTAAAAAATGATTGATAATTAAAGTGACCGATTAGCAGCCTACTCGTCTTATGCGTCCGCATCATAAGACGGTTTTGTCCGAGCCGCTAAACATTTTGTCATTAAAAATGTTTCGATCAATGTTGTACAAGTTTGAATCCAGGCTGTTCATATTATTTCCATTCAGGGTGCTATCGCTTAAGGCGTTTGCACTTATGTTGCTTGCATTTGCACTTGTATTTGCACTTGTGTTGTCTCCCCCCAAGTCGTCTAAATTGCTGGCTGACAATCTCTCTTCCCCAGGTCCGCCCACGCTGCTTGCGTCCGCGTTGGGTTCACTTAATCCGACGGACTCGCTTGAACTGGTTGGATTGTCAAGCGCTGTGTTGCTCCCGCCTGCGTTGCTCTGAGTTGAATCACCCTGCGCCGAATTCGAGGCCTGCTCGGAACTGCTAGACGGGCTACTCTCTGAAGGTGTGTCGTCCAGATTACCCTGAACATTCATCAAATAAGTCTGGGCATTTTTTTCCATCATCCCGATGACCCGTTTTGCAAAAAGACCAGTGTCATCAATGGTATACCCCCCCTGCATGGAAGCAATGTCAAATATCTGTTCTGCAATTTCTGAATTTTGAGAATTCATTTTATCTATTTGTATTAAATGATTTAGCTGTTTGATAATGTAGTGGTTTGGGTTAATTTCTAGCACTGGTTGATTGGCTGATTGCCCCCCGAACATTTCATTTTCTGACATTCCTTGCGCGGTGGCCTGTTGTTTCATGTACTTTTGCATGGAGGGGGATATCCCCATTTCGCCTTGAACTAGCAAAGCAGGAGAGTTAATCAACCTGTCGGATATCCGAACTTCGTGCACTTTGTGAGAAAATTTGTTATGTAGCCATCTGCATAATATTTCGTATTTCATTTTTAGCTTATCCAAACTATCCGTTTGGTTTTGATCGTTTTCTTTTTTTAACTTCAAGTCCGCTTTGTTCACATCCAAGACATCGTACCCTTTGTATTTATTGACAGTCAGGGAGGACAAGCAAAATTCATCTATAGGCTCTAGGGAGAAAAGTACATCATAATTTAGTGCTTTCAATTTTTCCAAGGAGGGGGAATTTTGCGCCGTTTTTTTATTTTCCCCTGAAATGTAATAGATACACTTCTGATCCGGTTTCATATTTTCTATGTAAGTATCTAAATCGATTTTTTTATCTCCACTATTGATGGAATAAAATTCAACTAGGGAGGCGATTTCTTCCTGATTTTCTTTATCCTCCACGACCCCAATTTTGAGATATTTTCCAAAGGTGTTGAGAAATTTATTCCATTTTTCTCCTCCAGTTTCTTTAAGTCCTTTCATCATGCTGATACTTTTAAGAACAATTCTTTTGTTGATAATGGAAAGCATTTTTGACTTTTGTAGAATTTCTCTTCCTACATTTAGGGGCAAATTTTCACTGTCCACAATACCCCTTAAAAAGGTTAACCATCTGGGTATAGATTCTGAAAATTTATCATTTATGAAAACTCTTTTGACGTAGAGCCGAATTCCTCTTGATTCTTCATCAAACATATTTTTACTCAATTCCCATGGGAGGGATCCTGGGATGTATAAAATGGAATTGAAAGAGATTTGTCCTTCTACGTTAAAGTGGACATAGGCTAATGGATCATCATATGCCTTAAAGGTATTTTTATAAAAGCTATAGTAATCATTTTCAGTTAGCCTTTTTTCGTCTTGCTTCCATATTGGTAACTGCACGTTAATTTTTTCCCATTCATGATATCTTTTTGTTATCGTTTTCATTTTCATTTTATCTCCATCTTTTAGGGACACCGAATCGTCTGGAACTCTTTCATAATCAATTTTTTCTGACCAGATTTCGATAGGGAATTTAATAAACTCGGAATATTTTTTGATTAGTTCTTTTAACTTATAATCCTCCAAATACTCGTCGCATTCTTCTTTCAAATGTAAGACAATTTTGGTTCCACTCGATTTTATGTCTTCATATTCCTGTTCATACTTCTTTATTTCGTTAACCATAAAGCTACCATTCAGATCGGAGAACCATCTAAAAATTGTATTTTCTTTCTTTGTGAATACTTCCACTTTTTTCGACACCAGAAAGGAGGAGTAAAAACCAACTCCGAACTGTCCAATTAGGTTACTATCAGCCTTCCCTTCTTCAATTTGTTTTAAAAATTTGGCAGTCCCGGATTGAGCGATCGTTCCTAAGTTGTTAATGAGTTCATTTTTGTCCATACCAATTCCATTATCTGTAATGGTTAGCGTTTTGGTTTCTTTATCTGGTTTGATTTTTATGATTAGCTTTTTTATTTCATCAACTTGTTCTTTATTTTCTACCTCTCCATTTTTGTTAACTCCCTCAGGAATTGATTCTTCCTTGTCACTTTTTTCTACTCCTGGTGAGTTCGCTATATTCTGTGCTTCTTTCATTTGTTTCTCGTTTTGTAGTATTATCCTTTTCTTATCACAGGCGTCCGACGCATTCGAAATTAGCTCTCTCAGAAATACATCCTTATCTGTGTATAAAGAATTAACTATTATATCCATAACTTTATTCACCTCTGCTTTGAAATTGTACTTTTCCACCGGAGAACTCTCCGACGACATGTCCTCCCTTATTGTCTTCACGTCATCATTAAAGCTGTTTAATGCATTTCCCTTAAGTTCCTTTTTTTAAAAAACGTTTTATTTATCCTATTATCTATGTGGTACCTACTGGCGTTTTTGTAATTCAATATGTAGTTTAATTTGTTTACATTCCGAGCTGTGTTATAAGCTTCTATTACGTCATTTGATTTTAAGAGGGCAGCAAAAAGGAGGCACAGTATTAGTTTTATTTTGTTCGCGACATGAGCATTTTGCATTTTTCACAGCTTCACGTTTTGTTTTTCTGTTCAGAGAAAACGTGTTTGAGGTGAAAGCGTCCTAAACTTACACTACACCAGCTTGCCCCCCGCACGAAAGGTGTGATCATGTAAAAACATGTACGCACGTGCGTATAGGCAAATATGGTTACGCGATGGAAGCCAAATTTAGAAGCAGTTGCTGATTAGCAGCCTTTGCCAGATTTTACACATGTTTTTTCGTGACACAAATGTTTGCTGCAATTGTGTTGTGGGTTAACAGTTAATAGTGGGCAGGTATGCGAACTGCTGACAAGTTTCACGTTCTGTTTTTTTATTATCCCTATTTGGAAAGCGTTTTTTTTTTGGCAGCATTAAATTCTTCTTGACCTTTCCGTAAGTGTAAACATTTTGTTAATTTTGTTAATTCTGTTAATTTTGTTAATTTTGCTAATTTTGCTAATTTTGCTAATTTTGCTAATTTTTCCTATTTGCTTATTTTTTCGTGCTATGTACATAACGTTCCGCATGAGGCGCTTTTTCGAATCCGCGTCGCACGGGCGATGGCTTTTAACACCTTTTTTTTTTTTCCCCCTTCCTCGGTTAATCCCAAAGGCATTTAACTGAATACCTTCTTTTTGGCAATGTCGGTCTGCTCATAAAACAAAATTAGAATGAACGAACTTGACGAATGATTGGTCCCAAATCACGCCAACTTTGTCATACAAATGCATGCTTGCCGGGATTTCCAACAGGCACAGAAAAAAAAAAAAATAAAGAAGTAAACAAAGTTAACGTGCGAATGCTAAAATTGAAGGGGAATGAAAAAATTAAAACATACGTAGGAAATAAATATATAAATGTATGCATATACGAATGCAAACGGGCGAATAGCAACAAAAAGGGGAAAATAACGTAACGGAAGCTTTTGATCAAAGTTTCTGATAAAATTGAGCAAGGAAACCGCGCAAAATTAATAGCCCTATGGACAATTGATGAGAAAATTGCACAAATGCATTTTTTTTTGGAGAAGTCCCTTTGTTCCCTTAGAAAGAGAAGCACTTTTCCATGAAGATCCCCAGTTTGTTCGAAACCTACCAAACTTAGTAGAACCGAATTGTTTCTTTTGCACATAAGTGCAACCTTGAATGTACGTGGAGCGAATAGAAACTGGGAGATAAGCACAGGATAAGTGGCACCGAAAAGGAAGTGGCAAGAAACGTGGCAGTAACGCGGAAAAAACGCGGCAATAACGGCGGAAAAAGGTGGAAGAAAGCCCAACTGAATATAAAAGCCACCAAGCGCGCTGCACACAAAAAACAAACAAATAGGAGGCTATCGGAAACCGCTGTGCTGATGAAGAATTGCGTAGGGATGGAAATCACACATCTATCGACACCTGCACACAGATCGTTCACGCACTAGTAGTTCATCACCTATATGTAAGCATTTAGTATTTTATAAACAAAAGGGGGAAAAAATGTTTAGGAAGAGAACCATAAATAATTTAAAACATCGAAAGAAAACGGAGGATATAAAAAATGAAGAAGAAAATAGCAGTGAAGAAAAAAAAGCCAAAAGGGAGGAAAACCCAAATGATGAAACCCTAGATGGCATTAATGGAAAAGACAGGCATATTAAAAAAGACGATCTACACGAAAGAAAAGGCAGTAATGACAATGATGATGAAGACGATGTAGTGTGTAAATTTCTGTTCAAGAAAAAATTAAAAAAGATGAATGAGGAAAACAATTTGCATTTAAAAAGAAAACACAAACTGATGATACAGTCAAAGAGTGAAGACGTTAAAGAGACGAACGTAACAGAAGATCGGGTGTACAAAGGAGATTTCACCGTTTCGAAAAATTATGGCTCGTACGATATAGACCAAGACTCGAAGAATGACTATAGGGCCAGAATGGAAAGAAACATCGAAATAGGAGAAGAAATACTAAAGGGGAACTTAAAGGACAATGTTTATAGAGGAAAGGATGCTCACGAAAAAGCTCTGATGATCAGCAAAGATAGCTTGGCCAAAAATAAATACACAGGATTCTACGGCCCGGTACGAAATAGCGGCGCGAATGTGAGAGTTACTCTGAGGATTGACTATGAACCGTGCATATGTAAGGACTATAAAGAAACGGGTTATTGCGGATTTGGAGATACCTGCATTTTTTTACACGACAGAAGTGATTACAAAAGTGGGTGGAAAATTGAACAGGAGTATGAGGAAAAGCGAAAGCGAAATGAAGCTCTCCGAAAGGAAAAATTAGAAAAATGGAACGAAAAAATGTTGCGAAAGTTAAAAGAGAGGGAGGAAAAATTGGGCAACTGCGAAGATGGGGGCGATGGAGAACACGGAAATGGTGCGCAAATTGAAGGAGAAAATAATAGGGGGGAATCCCCCGACTCATCCGTTGTTTCTTCCTGCACAGAAAAGGAAAACTCTGACAGCGACTCGAGTGATGGCGAAAATAATCTCCCATTTGCTTGCATAAAATGCAAAAAGAAATGGAAACTCGAAATGAATCCAAGTGTCACTGAATGTTTCCATTATTTCTGTGAAAAGTGTTTCATTGAAATGTTTCAGAAAAATAAAAAATGTTTCAAATGTGGATTACAGTTAAATGGAATTATGAACGTGGCCCATAACATTGTCGACATTTTGAATAAAAGAAAGTCTGCCAAATAAAATTAACTAACTTTTTTTTTTGAGCACACTAACAATGCTATTTGTTGCGCAGACCATTTGACGCAGTTCAATTTTGTTTCCCTTTTAGTGGTCTCTCTATTAAAGCAGTTATTCGGATTATCAATTAAAGGAAAGATAAACCAGAAGGCCTATCTGTTCATGTGCATACGTTTTGACGCATGAATAACCCGCTCCAGTTTTATTTCCTCCCCCGCCTGAAAACCGCTTATACGTGATGAAGTCCATTTTGCGCCTGGCTACGCAGTGGAGCCAGTCCGCGCAGTCCCCTTATCGTTACTGTATCGCGGTTATATCACTACTTTATCATTTTACTTTTATTGAATTGCTCTTTCGCAGTTTAGGTTTTTTTTTTTTTTGGTGGCTTAAATATTTTTTTTTGCACCTCTGCATTATTAGCATAATTGTCCACGCAGACATCAGCACACAAAATATGTGTTCATTTTTTACGTTACTCGAGCTGCACTATTTTAACAACCGTGTGTTTAGTGCTTGTCATCGCGATTTTGTTTCACAAACATTATTTGATTTTAACATATATGTGTCAACGTGACGTATATGTAAGCTTCCTTGTTTTTTTAGTTATAAAGCAGTAGTAAACACGTTTTATTTTGTTGACCACATGTAAATTGCCTACTTGCGACTTGAGGGAAAAAATTGGAGGTAACGGTAATTAACACTCCTTTTTTTTTGTTAGTTCTGAAATGGAAGAGATCGCGAATGCGGACGTGGGAATATGTAAGCACGAAAGTGAACATAACGTGACACAGCATAGTGTAGCAGAGCAGCCGTGTCGATATTGAATATCCAACACGCATATGGGTTATAAACAGGTATGCCCTGTTTATTGTGCGTATGTAGGCAATTGTGTACATTTGGAAAAACGTGATTTTTGATTTTACATTTTTTAATCGCTCGCGTATACCACTTCTTCCCTTCTGTTAAAAGAAATAATTATATTCAAAGCTATGCAGTGTATGTTGTGTGCTTAAAAAAAATTCACATTCAAACAATTATATTTTATTTTTACAAATTATTTTTTTTTTTTCCTAAAATTGAAAAAAAAAAAAAAAAATGCCATTCAGAGTTAATAACAATATGTATAAGCATGAATAAGAGTGAGTTTATCACATTTTATAAGAAAAATAAAAAAATAAGGAAATGCATATAAAAGCACGCTTTATGATATAATTACGCACACGTTGAAGCATTACATATATTAGGATGACGAGTTTAACCCCCTATGAATATCTTTCTTTTTTTTTTTTTTTCTCCATTTCGTCATGTGATTAATGATAAATGAAACGCACAGTGCTATAGTTCGTCAGTCCCATTGTATCAGTCCATTTGGAGTGATTTGTTTTTGTGTTTCAAACGTGTGATTTCCGTGTTGAGTAAACTTTCGTACGTACGTGCGTACGCCTGTACGTAAGTACGTTTATGTGCGCATGTGTATGCAACGCGTTAATTCCTTTTTTTTTTTATCAAACTCCAAGGCGTATGTACACTCACATGTAAACGTTTCACGTTTGGCATGTCCCCTTGTAAATTTATTCACACGATAGAGAAAACAAAAACGGATTTTTCTTTGCTGTGTACTTGAACCATCTGTAGTGTGAATAACCCATTTTTGAGCAGAAAAAGATTTACAAATATTGCAAGAGTGATTAAGTAGTATAAGGGTAGGCAAATCGGAAGAATAAGGGGGCGCTCCTTTGTGTACGCATTCGCCAAGTAAACAAAGTCGGAAAAAAGAGCTGAAGCTGAAGCGGGAGAAGGTGAGCCAAGAAGGTGCGCCAAAAAGGAGAGCTGCAAAGGAGAGCGGCAAAGAAGAGCTGCAAAGAAGAGCTGCAAAGGAGAATTGCAAAGGTGAGCTGTAAAGGAGAATTGCAAAGGTGAGCTGCAAAGGAGAGCTGCAAAGGTGAGCTGCAAAGGAGAATTGCAAAGGAGAGCTGTGCAGGGGAGCGGCTAAGAAGAACCGTTACCAAGAACCGGTGCGCGCAGACAAACCGCAGAAGTTATCAGTCAAAACAATCGCCGCTCAGAAACAAACAAAAATATGACTCTAACAGGAAGGAGACAATTATGTTTTTAACATTCTTTTTGGACAAATGTATTCCATGCTTCCTGGCACTAGGTTCAATTCCTATTGGGTTTATAAATAGAAAAAACAAATTCAAGAAAATAGAGAATCATAAATATGCCCTGCTCAGCACAATAGTTATGAACAGCTTCTTAATTTATATAAATAAGTTTTTCGGTCTATTAGGGATATTTAATTTTTTTTTGGGAAACTATCTATGTCTAATCGGTATCACAGGTGGGATTGCAGTGGGGAAGTCAACATTCTGTAATTTTCTAAAAAAAAAGGACGTGGTTGTCATTAATGCAGACGAAATAACGAACCAGATATACAAAAAGGGATCAACATGTTACAAAAAAATTTTGAAGCATTTTGGAGAGGAAATCCTGAACAATGACAAGTCTATTAACAGAACCTTGCTACGAAAAATTGTCTTTAACAATGAGGAAAATGTTAAGTACATCAATAAAATCACCCACACATATATAATAATACAGATAATTAAGGAATGCTTAAAGTATAAATTTTTGTACTTTAAATATAATGTAGCGATAGAGGCGCCTCTGTTAATTGAAACTAAATTGTATTTATTGACCAGCCCCGTTATACTTCTTAAATCGTCCGTGAAGAATCAGATAACGCGTATATTATCTCGAGACAAAAACTGCACGTACGACACGGCAATGAGCATAATCAAGTAAGGATTGTAAAAGAGCCAGCTTTTTTAGCGCCTCCGTTTTGGCCCGGTGCACTGTTTAACGCATAAAAGGGGCTCTATATGTAATAAATACGTATGTGCATATTTTTACACGTGTTTCTCCTTTTTATGGGCCAGTGCGCTGATACGCTGATACGCGGCTGCACTGCTGTACAGATGCAGTGATGGAAATGCCTTTTCGCCCAAATTGCTGTGCGGAAAAAATGTTTGCTCACATGTATTGCAAGTTGCACTGCCCCCCTCTGCTTAATAAACGCGGGGAAGTATACACCTCAACGTGCGCGTGCTTACGTGCAACCCGTCCGTGTGAGCGTGCGTACGTATTTACCAGAATCCTCAATTCGGTGAATTTGTGGAAACGCTTTTATTTTCCTCCTCTTTTCCGCAGAAACCAGTTACCAACGGATGAGAAAATAAAGTACGCGGACATTATCATAAACAACGATGGGGATTTACTAGACCTGCAGATGAAATGCGACGTGGTTTATAACAAATACTTAAAGAGTTTTTTCTTTTAATTGGTGCACATTGTGTACGTAGGAAAGCATAACAATTTGTCGGCACGAGAAGATACAGGCATAAGTGCCAACTCGCACTTTTCCTCCAAAAATATAGAGAATATTTTTTCCCTCCAGTGCGTACGTATGGTACATTTGTATATACCCTTATGTACATATGCACGTACGTACGCAAATAAGCTGCGTAAATGCGTAATTTTCATTCACGAATGAATTGTAAAGATAACTGATTTGAGACCTCATTTTTATTTACCCATTTTTTGCCTTACTTTAATTCCTATTCGTTTCTTCGTATTGGATTTTAATTTTAAAATTAGGTAATG
>NC_020405.1:2722660-2771496 GCF_000321355.1 Plasmodium cynomolgi strain B
TTTGTGAATTTTTTTTTTTTAAACTTATGACACAATGTTGAAGTTTTGTTACTACTATATATTTTTTTTTTCCTTACGAACATGAACATTTCCCCAAAATTGTTACTTCTTTACTAAACTAAACTATTTTTACTTTTTCGCAATTTGTGTAAACCTCTGAATGTAAGAAAAAATATTATATTAGCACCACGGACCGGTCCTGATATAATTCCCCGAATGTGTAAAAAAGCCGCAGGACTTGACATTCCTTTGTAAGTATAAAAAGTTATATACACGAAAAAAAAAAAAAAGTCCACTAAAAAGTAGGATTAAAAGGGATAAAAAAAAAGAAAAAATACACGAAGAGAGCTTTTAAATATAACAAAAGGGAACAAATCGGCATAGTGTCAAACAAGGAAAAAAGCAGAAAATGAAAAAAGTAATGGAAGAGGCACAACTGTGGGAAGCCCGAGCTTATAAACGTTTATGAGCAAGCTCCCAGCCCCCCCACAAAACCCACCAAATCTTTTGCATAATGTCACTCTTAAGTTGCATTTATGTACCTTCGTACATATGCGCACGCAAAGATATTCCCACATAAAAGCATAGTTACCTACGTGCATGTGCGCGTTTACGTATTCCCATTCCACCACCCCCTGAGAATTACACCTCAAGCGAAGATGATCCACGAAATCATACTTAGCCTTATAGGCCAAACGGGGGACATCATAATTTTAGCGGATAAAAGGAGAAATAAAACGAAGAAGGAAAGTAACTTAAATATAGATGAATACTGCTTTGAAGTAAATAACAACATTCACATTTTTCTAAACTCAGAAATAAAAATAATCAACGACATTGTACAGTTAGGTTACTACTTTTACGTGATGAATATCTTCTGCTTGCTGGTTAAAAAGAACACGATTTATAAAAACCTAACGCACGTACACAAATTTAACAAGTTAAGTGAAGAGAGAAAAGGAAAGAAGGGGAAAGGTGGAACGAGAGAAAGGCTGCAAAGAGATGAAGACATCTCCAGCACTGCAAGTTCCTCGTCAAACAGTTCCTCATATGAATCATCTTCTGACAACGAATCGGAAGACAGTAATCATTTGAACAATTCTCATCAGAAAAGACAATACGAAAAAAAAAAACAAATAGATAACTACTTTGGTGTAATTTTAAAAAACATCAAAAGCTTAAATAGTGTAAGTCCGTATGGGTACTACGCAAATGGTATAGGCAACGAAATAAGTAAATTCATGAGGAGGTATATGAAAAAAATTAGCGAGATCGAAGAATACATAAATAACAACAGCAACACCCCATTAACACAAATTTTAACCATGTTAGAAAAAAAGAGAGAAGAAATTATCATAATTATAAACATTATAAAAAATTATCTAGAATTTCAAAAGAAGGAAGAACAAAATGTGCTGGAAGGAGAAAGTAGAAACAAAACAAAAGAAATTATGGATTACCTATACGAAAATTGTTTGAACGGCAATTCACGAATTAAAGGTATATATCACAGGTATTTCAAAAATTTGGGGAAAATCTTACTCCATCAAATATTTTCCTGGATACTTTATGGCCAGCTGCTAGACCCGTATTACGAATTTTTTATCCAAAAAAGGCAATTCATCTACTCTGATGATAAGAAAATTTTTCTCTCCCCCGAAGAGTTGTACGAAAATTTAACATTAACCAATGTCCAGAGCTTAAATTTTGAATGGAACTACTTATTCTTTCAATCTGTTTCAAATTTGCCTGATTGCTGCCTAGACAAGGTAGTTGGTCGTAAAATCCTCTTCATAGGGAAGTCAATTCGCATACTAATTAGGAGCAATAAATGGAACACCAGCGATATTGTAAAGCTTTTCGCGATCACCAAGATTTTGTCCAAAGCTTTTGATGAAGCTTCGCCAACTGCGGGGTATGAAGAAATTGGAAATTTGGAGCAAGTGACCAGTCCGATGAAGCCTTACAACGGTGTAGGAAGCGAACACGGGCTGAACAGGACAAGCGGTGTGGGTACTCGTAAGGGTGAATCTACCTCCAACACGAACCACTACTTACATTCTTTAAACATTTCCAGCTCGGACAGCTCTGACAACTGCTCCGATGAATCTTCCTCGGAAGGTAATAAAGATGAAACGATAAATTTGTACTGTAAAGAAATATTCGACATTACTATAGAAAAGATAAGAAGCATCATAGCATACAAGTTGTGGAAATACATAGTCAAGGACATCAATTTGATTAAAATTTTCGATTTGTTTAGGGATATTTATTTACTGAACAATGGAGACTTTTATGATTATTTTTTAGAAAAGTCCTGGTCTCTCATGCATACCCCCCCGAATTCGAAAAATGAAATTCTGCTGAAAGTGCTGGCATGGAAAAACTCATCCCTATCAGTAGAAGAGTACTGCAAAGCCAAGTATGAAAATAAAAAGGACAAATTAATTTTGGAGAAATATGAAGATGACGTACTATTTGGAGAGGACAACGGGGACTTAAATGAGTCCACCTTTTTTAATAGCACAAATGGATACCATTTTGACAGTGACAACTCGGAAAATATTATTTCGAAATATTTCTACCCAAGAATATCTTACAAAAAATTCTCGTACGATTCTTTCGAAAGAGAAAAGTATGACAACTTGGTACTAGGTGGCATGTGCTATATATATGACAAAAAGATCATTCTAAATGATTTTTACAAGGGTATACAGACTTTGAGCAAAAAAAAGTACTACGATTATGATAACGTGTTCAGTGTGTGCATCAACAATTATCGACAACAGATACTGAGGGGGTTCAAGCACGGCTTTGATTTTTCTGTAAATTTTAACAATTTTTTCGATAACAAATTTGCCGACATAGGTAGTAATAATGGGACAAATGTGAAAGGGGGGGCTGTGAGTGGTAATGCTAAACAGGATTCTGCAGATGAGAATTTCCTGGTCGGCTGCTGCTTCGCTTTGGTTATCCATTCAATGAAGAACCCCCTGCTTTACAAAACGGACGTGCTGCACAGCTCCTTGGGATACTGGGGATCTCTGGGGGATTGCCTTTCTGTTGAAATAAAAGTAAAATTTTACGAAAAGGAGAATGGCGCACAGGAGGATGCTTCCTCGGAACAGCAAACAGGTAACCCTGTTCAGTATGGGGACAACCACAACAATGTAGTACTTGGCGATGTCGAAGTGGAGGTCTCTCTCTACATTGGGGGGAAAGGCATATCCTCCTTTGTCCACAACAGCAACAGCTACACAGTGGACTACGCCAGGGAGTCCATCCTGAACAACAAACTTTGGGCAGACAATGTAAACCACGAAAAGAAGAGGCTATACGAAGATATGGAAAACGATGAAGGTTACTTACGGAAGAGGAATGCCAACAGTGCAGATGCAGCAAATCAGGATGACCTGATGAATGAACATGTGGAAGGAAATTATGACGAAGCTATAAAACAACCGGTGCTGAAAATACAGAGTAATAAACAGACATTTTATAATATAAATAAAAACACGTTAACAAAATTCCGGGTGCGAATTAACTGCCTGAAGCATTCCTTTAGTGTGTACATACAAAAACTGGATGAATATAACCTCCAACTGAATAACCCGAAAAATAAAATTAAGCCAATTATCCATATAAGAGCACTAGACATGACGCAAGCCTTCACCCTCGACATTGGAAATGGCTACATAGGATTTTATACCTGCCCCATTTTATTTAAACATAAGTTGCTGAAAAAGAAGGACAAACTGAATGAGTGGTTTAAACAGTTCTACAGTGAGACGCTGAATGTCCGCTCGGCCATTTACAAGAAGAATTTTTTTAACATGGGGGACGAAAAGAATAAGGAAGCGATACAAAACGAAATGAGAAATATCAACAAAATGATTCTGTACAGAAATGGGAATAACCAGAAGAAGGGGAAATTGGACCCAGAGATGATCAGCTGCAATAGGGATAAAATGAAAAATGCGCTTCTGTTCAGTTCTTATGACTGCTCAGTGGAAATATACAAATGGTTCCATCAGTCTTACAAGTCCCCAATAGAGATTCCCGAAATTGACATAGACAACGAAACACTGATATTTTATGACAAGCAGATAAATAAGAACATACAAATTCATAGTGGACTGAACTTGTGGAATAACATAGAGATATATTTCAAACTCACTTGGCCAATAGCTCTGATTATCAATACGAGTACCATCTACACGTACAATTCAATTTTCCAGTTTCTTTTCCTCCTGGGCAGAATTTATTACAATTTAAAAATTTTATGCTACCATAATAGATATTTGTATAAGTATTTGAATTTTAAAAAAGGGAGGCTGTTATTTTCTCACTTGTTTTCGATTAGATATAAAATGCAATTTTTTTTTTTCCATTTGATTAAGTATTTGCAAGAGGACATCATTAATTACGAATACAAGTTGATGATTACACAAATTCACAAATCGAAAGATTTTGAGTACACCAAGTCGATTCATGACTTATACATTTCGCAGGTAGCCACCAAATGCTTTTTACGGGTTCAAGATATAACGAACCCTTTGCTGGAGCTGATAGACACGTCCTTCAAATTTTGCTACTTTTTCCAGTGCCTAATAGAAAACGAGTTGTTCACAGATATACTAAACTACGAACTCGTGGATGAGCAGGAGAAAAACAAAACAAAAAAAGGAGACATGGCAGAAGCAGACGACGAGCAACATAATGATAACCATGAAGAGAAGGATAATGATTTAAATCAAGTTATTGAAAAGTTACTACAATATAATGACACCTTTAATGAAAAGCTAGTCAGTGTCATGAATGAAATGGTCAACATAAGCTCCAACAGCAACCACGCCTACCTTGTTCACTTTCTAACTACCCTAGATTTTAACAATTATGTAACGAAGATAAAGGACTCTGTGGCGAATGCTAAATCGGTTGGTGCTTCCCTAACAGAGAGCGGAACCCAAAATGAGCAAATGCAACAGGGCTCTCCGATCGCGGGAAGTAAATCGGACCTCGGCAACGCGGTGGGTAGCAGTCTAGTAAGCAGCAGCGTGGGTGATAACAAACGGGACAGCAACAAAAGGGATGACCAAAAAATGGAGTACACAGGCATTGAGAATGTGAACTCGAGCGATAATTACTACGCAGGGGGGAAAGAAAATTACGCGAACAGACTACTAAGTGGCCTATCGCACCGCAACAGTGGGGTGGACTACACGAATGAGGCGAACCAACTTGGTAGTAATAAAGATTTTTTAAAAAAGAGAGTAGTTAACAAGTTCAGCAATTTGTTGCATAGCGATGTTGAGGAGAAGTGGGGCATGCAGCGCAGCGGCATAAACCAGTACAGCCGAATCGGCATGTCCGAATCGGTAGACAAAAGCGTTTTAAATGGAGTTCCCAGCCTCAGCCGCTACGGCAATGTCGACAGCTACTACGGCAGCGGTAACGACGCCAACTATGGGAATGCCGGCAGCTACATTCGCGGCGGTATCGCCAATAACAACTACAACGCGTTAATTGACAAGTACTCAAACATATTGAACAGTTACATGAACAACAACGGAGGCAGTAACTCCGTTTACCAGATTTCTCAGAATTATATAAACAATACTCACGTGGACTCGTACAACGCATCGTTAGATGTCGCGAAATTGAGGCACATAGGTGACGCTTCCCATGTGGTAGACGCCGGCAACGCGGGTAACCCGATCAGCATGGGCACTGTCCCTGGTGTCTCCAATTTTAATGTGCACAGTTTAGACGCAGGAATGAACAACAACAATAATGTACCAGGTTATGAAAACAGCCTGACAAGCAACATGAGCAATCTCCTGCGCAAACTCGACGTAAACAGCAAATTGAACTTGAATAGCAAACTCGACTTGGATAGCAAATCCAACTTCAGTCAAAATTTGTTAGGCCCTAACCACGATGCGCACGGCAAGGCGTCGGCCGATTTAAACAGCCTCCACGATTTAAACATTAAGCAGAATTTCAACGTGCAAAATTTGCTGGACAACTACAACTACAGCTATAAGGGCTTCTCTGAAAACGGCTCCTTCACTAGCCATAACTTGGACAAGCTCGGCAACGATAATAATCTCACGTCCCATATGTATAACCTCTCCAGTGAGTCTAATTATGGCAACATCCCCCTAAATGTGTATCGAAATGAAAATAACAACATAAGTGAACCGGATCGAGAAAAGTAGTGCCTACCGAATTAAATCAATTTTTGTGCAGATGGGGGGAGCACTAACGTAAGAGGCAGCAAAAAGCGGAGCGACTTTTTGCACCCTCAACAGTTCATTTTTTATATAACAGGAACTTTTTTGTATGCCTGTAGTTAGGTATGTATACTGCTGTGTATACAATGCATACCTACTGATGACTGTTTTATTCTCTCCCACTTTGGAACACTTCAGTTTTAGCGAGCCCCCCACATTTTTCTAATCATAATTTTTAATTTTTTTCTCATCTGTGCATATATACTCATTTGAACATATATACCCCATCACGCGCGCCTCTTTTGTTAATCCCATTTGTCTAGCTCGTTTTTTCCACTTTTTATCTGCCAAATGGGAGTAGTACCTTCATCGCGCCTGCTCCATTTCGTTTAAAATTTGTTTGTGATTGATTCAACACAGTGTTTTACTCTTTTTATGTTTGCGTGGCCAATGAGGCCCCAAAGGGATGGCGAAGATTTTTTTTTTTTTGTACCTACTTTGTATTGTTTGCAGGCACCATTTTGTGCACTTCTTTGCTCCTAACCCGGGCTATGAGTAGCCCCCACTTCACCAATAACCCCAAAAATGACAGCTGCGAAAAAATGTTACGTGTACATGTTGCAAAGCACGAATTTACAATCCATACATCCTAGATGCGGCTTCAGCAATAGGATATACGCGCTCGGTTCCGTTTCTGTAGAAGCATACACAACTTTTTTTTATTTACAAAACATGGGAGTAATAAGCTATACGGGAAAAGTTTTGTGTAAAAATTGAATATTAGGGGAACATGTTGGATATATATTTTTAGCACCTTCCGAATCAGCACGTTCAGCTGGATTTGCATTCGTTCCGCTGTTTTCCGCATCTACAGTGAACCATGTCGTAGGCACGCAAGTGATACGACATATGGATGGATGGCTCACGATGCCGACAGTACATGAAAGGAAACATATTCTTTACCTCCCCCCTTCACCCAGGCCCAAAACAGCACAGCTACGTGAGAACATTGCAGAAGGCATAAGTTACTCCAACCCTTAACCGCTTCTACACGTATTTTACCCCGTTCGATTGTCCCCAGTTTTGTACATTTGCCAAGGCAGAGATAGTTACAATCCCCCGTGTAGAATGCAGATCACCGGCGCATAAGTTTGGATCTGATATATTTTCCCAATTTGTTCGCCTAATGAAGGGGTATAAAATAAGGAAAGAATCGCCCCATTTTGCACATTGCCCCATTTTGTATCTTGCCCCATTTTATAATGTCAAATGTAGTGAATTATTTCTTTAAAAATTTCGTTTTAAAAGAAAAGAATACAATCCTAAAATGTGGTATGTTGAAAAGAAGGTACTCCAAGATAACAAGTGTTAATGTGAATAACTGGAATGACATTCACAGGGAGATTATCCATAAAATCCATGACAGCGATTTCGTTTCGATTGACGTGGAGTACACAGGGCTGCATCTAAAGGATGAGAGGTACATATCTATTGATTCCAGTTATGAAGCCCATTGTTATGGAGCCAAATCTTTTTTCCCTTGCCAAATTGGAATCACCGTGGCTAGGAAAAATGACATAATGGAAAAGGAGAAACGCGCAGCAGACGGAGGAGGAGAAAAAGAAAAGGAACAGCTTCGGAAAACGAATATACACAATATTAAAGTTTCAAGACAAGAAAATGAAAAAGTAGACCACAAGTACTGCTTAAAGCGTGACCAAGAGTGGGATATATCACCCTACTGCATCTATGTTTTCCCAAAGGAAAATAAATACTTCAGTGTATCTACAACTACTCTTATTTTCTTAAAGGAAAATAATTTCGATTTTAACGAATGGATTTGTAATGGTGTAGGTTATTTAACACCACCTGAGGAGGAAGAAAAAAAAAAATATATCTTTGAAAAAATCGACGAGCTAAAAAATTTGATGAATAAATGTGTCACGAAAACGGGGAATGTCAGAGAGAAGGACTTGGATGACAGAAAAAAAAAAGTAGATGTAGAGAAAATTATTCAAGAAATAGAAAATTATAAAATTGTGGACGACGAAGATAAGGAAGCCGTTATTGAGATAATAAAGAAGATTGGGATTTGGTTGACACGCGGGGATATGTCCCATCCTGTGGGGAGGCTCAATCACGGAGAGGAGGAAAAAACAAGTTCGGTGGAGAAGGCTAACTGCGCAGATGGGCGATCATTACACCAGTCGGAAGATGTAGGGGAGCCCCATTCGCATCATATCAATGCAATCTTTCAACGCGGTGGCAGCAAAGGGGAGAATTGCAACAGTGTTCACAAGAATTACACCCATGGACGTGAGGGGCATGAAGAAGAAAGTGTCACGTTCAGAGGAGACATTCCCGGTTTGTCAGAATCTGAATGTAATAACCATGTTGCTTCTACTCGTGTAAACAGTGGTGATATTCCATTGGACTCTAACCATGTAGACGCGTCCCTCGGTGGGGAAAAGCAGGGAGGGGAGGTAGGGAGGATGGATTTCCCACCCCGAGCAAACCCAAACGATGATCCATCGGATTGTCCCCTATACATAGAAATAGAAAACCCCTATCTGCGATTACTTGCGCATACGTTAATAACGAAATATTTCAACGGCATTTTCTGCATATCTGTCAAGGTGAATGATAAGAAGCATTTAGCCATCTATCGAACGGAAAAGGATTCGTACAAGGAACAAATTAGGGCACTGGAATTGGAGATAGAGAAAATAAATCAAACAGTTGGAGTGAGATTACTATTTGATGAAATTATAAAAAATAAAAAAATAATTATCGGACATAATTGCTTTTATGATATCCTGCACATATATCAGACCTTCTATCATGAGTTGCCAAATTCGATTAGTGTCTTTAAGAATAAATGGACAGAGATATTTCCCTACACATTTGATACAAAGTACTTGAACGAAACGAATGAATATTTATATGCACTGAATGGTCCTGCAACTTTGAAGGGGTTATGTGAATACATGGCTTCCCTAATTTCTGCCAGTAACGATTTCGATTTTGTTTTTAATTTTACCAATGGCCATTCGGACCTCCCTCAATGTTTTGTCCCTCTTGTAAAGTTAGGGGATCGGCCAAATGACGCAGTGGGTAATTTTCTTGGCACCACAGCGAGGTACGCTTCCATAGATGAGAAAAAAGAGGTAAAGAATAGCGCAGATAATGAACATGATAACAGTTGGGATAGCAAAAAGGACAGTATGTATCCAAATGAAACAGAATTAGTGTCCCCCCAAGGAAGAAGAAGCCACGATTGTCATGTAAATGCCAAAACGAGTGATGAACATAATGCAGGTTATGATAGCCTCCTAACATGCCTGCTTTTCATATTTCAGTGTCACTACATTTTGAGAAAAAATAATATGATGTGGAAAAATATTTACTTTAGTAAAACAAAAAGCATGGACGAAAGCGTGAAATCATTTTTTGACATTTTTTTAATTATGTGTAATAAAATAAAGATTGTAAAAACGCAGCCGAATGTGGTATCGCTAACTAGTGCGGAGAACTACGAAATGGCGAGACATTTTTACATGTATGATTATCCGAGCTATTTTAAAAAATGGGAGATCATGAAAATTTGGTCCCCCATTTGGATTTCTCTAAGTAAGGTAGATGACCAATCCTGCTGGATAATAGCCAAAAGTGACGACGACGCAAAAAATATTAAGATGATATATAAGATGCTGCAGAACCCGCAGTTCAAGTTGTGCACCTATGAGGAGTACTTAAACAAGTTTAAGTCCAAGTAGCTCCATCAGCTTTTGCCAAGTTCGTGTGCGTTCCCTTTTTGCTGGTATACCCATCTATACGCACACCCGTGCGTCTCATTTGTATATCTATTATTTTGCCCCCCTTTAATTCCACAAACCTCTTTCTAAATTTTAATAATTTGTTTAAAATTTTACGTCCACTTTGAGTAACTGCTGGTACCTCCATGAGCTTCTCTCTGGTAAGAAGTGCTACATTCGGGAGGAACCCATGCGAGATGTACACGTGATGCATATGCACGTAGGAGCACACTCACTCGTAGGTCTATTTTGCGCAAGCTTATTGAGGCCCTTTCCCCTCTCTCCTGATCCTTCTTTGCGAAGGGGAATTTTTTAAGGCAGGACTACGCTTTGGGGTCGGCTGCTTTTACGCGGCGTGTATTTGCTTGATCATTTTATCATTACAGAGGGGACAAATTATTTTTATGAATTATCTGCATAAGTAAAACGGGCTGTGGAACGTGTGATTAGGGAGTGCGGAGATCTTTGTATCCGCAGAAAGGTACACGAGTTGAAATGAGTACATATAAATAGAACGTGGGTGGTGTAACTAATGGGTGTGTCTTTTGATGCCCCTCCTCAGGCGCATTTGTTGAAAGTGAGAGGGGATTATATTTCACCAAATAATTTGTACGCACAATATTTCTCTACATGTGGGAGACGGCACTGCGTGTAAATTTGCTCTAAGGCTGTTCACAGTTCAGCCATAAAAGTAACCCTCCCCATGTTGGTAAAAAGGGATAACAACAAAAAAAAAAAAAACTTTCTGGTACACCAAAGGAGAGGTATACAAGTTCAATGATGGCAAAACGTAGTCATCACCTGTCGACCCGTTTCCGTATCGTAGAGAAAATCCCAATTTGGGTGTTACCTTTCAGATATTATGAATGGGTCTCCAAGTTTTGCCCCCATTTTTGCCTTAGCTTCTGCTTCAGTTAGAGTCGGTGGCCTATCGTTTATCCAACAAAAGGCATGTGCACATATAGGCACGCGGGCGTTACCGTTATGTATAAGTATGTACATATGTATTATATACCCATGCTGCGCCCAATGAAGCGCAAAGATATACGACACATGGTGATCAGAAGGCCCAGTTGTGCACTGCAAGTTTGAGGCGAAATTAAAATTAAGAAAATATACATATGGGTGGGAGCGGATGTGCAGGGTGACTTGGCACGTCGTTAGCTTCTACCCTCCAACCAGGTAAAAATAGCGAAGGGTAGAAAAAAAAAAGAAGCATATATATATATATACATACAATAGTACAAAGCGCGGCTCCTAATACTTACTAGAACGGCGATAAGGCGTTCCCTTTATACATGCCAAGGAAAAAAAAAAACATTCCTGTAAAATGCTTTCAGGCGTCGTAAGCAAATTTCCTCTTGTTTTTTTCTAAAATGTGGTGAAACATGAACGATAGCGACTCTAAAAAATTCAGGAACATAAGCGAAAAGGTACAGGGGAAGTATATCCCAGTTATAAAGTTCGGGGGAACGAACAAATACATCAATAAAAATTACACAAATGATTCCGGTACGGTCTTAAAAAGGAGATAAAAAAAAGGGCATAGTGAAATATGAAGCGCTGTGTTGAATGCGCTTAAGTACATAACACCTACGGGTGAGCCGAGTTTTGTGTGGAAGCAATTGGGGGGGGGAGACTATTAGGGAGCCCACTCAGGGTTGTCCATTACCCTGCCTGCTTGTCATGCGGACCTGGTTGGCACTGGGCCGTTTCACGTAAACCCCGTGCGCAGTTGCAGGCCTGCGTGTGGCTCCCCGCCCCAGTTGCCACTTCGTACCAGATGTGTGTGCACATATGTATGTATGTTACACCCAAAGAACACGCTTAAACGAGAGAACTTACCTCAACACTTTGTTTACCCCCCAATGCAGATGCCACAAATAGTATAAGTTTTACCGGAGACGAGTTTAACGCAAACGGCGCAGACATATACTACGATAACAAGTACGGGGTCAACCGAGTCTGCTTCTCCCCCCAAGGGAAGTACGTAGCAGGATGTGGAACAAACGGCATAATTTACGTGTACGATTTGTATGAAAACAAACTGGTGACAAAAATTTGTACAAAGATTGACAACATAAGAGACTTGACAATAAGCGATAATGACAAGTATATATACGCCTGTGGTGATAATAAAATTATAGAAATATTTGACTTATACGAAAGTAAGAAGGTCTTTAACGATGATGTTGCGAGGTATGTGGACGTATCCATCCCAAGCATAATTAAGAATCGAAGTGGGAAAAGGGAAGATTCCGAAGTAGGGAAAAGTGGGCACAATGGCGGGAATGACGAAACGGGACAGGAACAAATACCCCTGAAGGAGGCAAGAAAGAACCTACTCAATAACATCTACTCCCCATTGCTGAAGGTTAAGCATAAGGATTTTACCCACAACAAAGTTGTGTACATCCCAGTATATAACTACTGCGATTTGATCAAAAGCAACATCAATATGGTGGACTTAAATTGCATTAAAATAAGGAAAATAAATCCAGTTATTAATAAGTCCTTATTCATTATTAAAGACTCACACGAGTGCAGCACTTCCTGCTTGGCAGTACCAAACGTAAGCAACTTCTTAGTCTATTCAGGTGGGGGTGATGGGTTGTTAAAAATCTGGGACATAAGAATGAATTTGTATACTCTACATAAGAAAGGAAACTATAAAAGGATCACATCCAATGCCATATTTTTAGATAATAAAAATCCGTATGCTTCTATATGCTCACATGAGGATATCCTGACCAGTATCAATTTTAACAACACGATTGACCATGAAGGTGCTTATAAAATGAGGAGTGCAGCAAGGAAGAGAGAAATGAGAGTCAGGGAGAGGAAGCCATGTGCTGCTGATGAGAACAGCTTACAGATGGGAAAGGAATCACATAGTGGGAGGGATGAACAATCGGTTAGCTTCGTTGATGAGGAGCTTTTCTTGGACGATGAAAGCAGCAGTTCGTCCTTTTCCTCCTCGTGTTCTTCCGTGTCCTACTCATCTATAACCTTTGATCTGACGAGAAACAAATTTAATAACATCCTCATGACAAGCGGATACGACGGGTACATTCGGCTGTACGATATAAACAATAATATCATTAAATCCTTTTATGATGAGGAGAAAAGTATCACGCACTGTATGTTCAGTTATAACAACAAATATATCATTAGCACGAACAAGTCCAAGTATGCAAAAATATTTGACTTTATCTACATGAATAATAAGAAGAACGCAAAAAATATGGTGACCTACCTTGCTAATTACAAGTCTTATCATTTGAACAAACACAGTGGAGATAACCAAGCGGGGGAGGATGACAATGAGTATGGCAACTACGCCAAGCTGTACGATGACAACTTTTCGAAAGACATATACAGCGATAAGGAATTCCAGCCATGTAACATTAAAAATATATATGAAGATAAAGAACTGGAGGAAAGAATAAAACTTGTTAACGAGTTAAACAGGAAAATAAGTAAAGACGATAAGAAGAAAGCTGCGGGTCAGGGTGACGGGGGGGCAAGCGGGATGGCAAGCGGGATGGCAAGCGGGATGGCAAGCGGGATGGAAAACGGAATGGAAATCGGAATGGAAATCGGAATGGAAATCGAATCAGATGGCACCTACTCAAACACAGATTCCAGCCTTTTTGATGAAAATACAATAAAAACGAATACCTTTTACGAACATGTTAATAAAAAGTTGGAACCTACGTGGTCCCTCTTTCTGGATAACATGAAATATATGAATCTCATCCCGTACGATGAGCTAAATGAAAGTCTGAGGAGAAACCACGAATATGTTAAGGCACATCATAAAAAATTGAATCATAGTAGTGACAATAGCGATCACAATCAGGGTGAGGCAAACTCGGCAAAACACATTTACCACCTGCAAAAGGACGAAAAGGAGCACATGCTGTACTACGAAATGTCAGATATTATAAATAACGAAACGGATATTCCTAATTTTTATTCCTGCGTAGCGGGCGATAAGTGCATTATTCCGTCAATAGACACGTATGCACATGTGTATGACATATACACAGGTTTTCATGTTAACACAATAAGCAATCTTTACTTGCCAAACTATCATCATACTGACAGTTCGTATTTTGACTCGTGCAGCATAAACCAGCCATTTTTTAAAAAGAAGAATTTGTCTTTTTTAACAAGTGCCGACACATACCCGAAGAACCAGAATATTGTTGCAACTTCGAATGGGTACCCGGATGGCTCCATTGTCCTTTGGGTTTTTGCCCCTTTCTAGTGTGGGGAATACGTTGCGATGTGTCCACAAAAGGGGGGGGGAGATAGAAATAGAGAAAGAGATTAACCTAAAAGGGGGATTTTATCGTACTAGTTTCGTCAACACATTTACGGACCCTCCTTCTACCCCTTTTTGCCATATGCATAAAATATTTTTTTCCCCAAATGATCTTTTTTTTTGTATACGATATATTTTAAAAAAATGTGGCACCACTGCGGGGGAACAATGCACCACCAGTTCGAGTGTTTTCATTCACAGATGTGCACATTTATACATATACGCTCGCGGGGTGTGGCACATATCGCGCGGGCATGTATTTGCAAAAACGTGTAAAGCGACTCTTCACTTTAAGAAAGACACAAATTTGAAAAAAAAAAAAAAAATACCATCATGCGATGTTTTCCTCCAGCTTTTCTTCATAATCGTAGTAATTAACAGGGACACCTCCTGGGACCATTATTGTTATATTCAAACCGTTCAGCAGCAACTTTTTTATTTTATTCACCTTTTTAACGTTGTTTACGTAAGTGTATTCCGTAACATCTTCGAGTACCTGCGCGGGGGAACAAAGCGGGTATTAATTGTGACAGTGTGTGTTTCGTTAAATGGACAGAGGTGATGTTACACGGCATGCTTTGCTTTTTTTTTCCAAATTACCATATTCACATATTCATCAAATCCGACGAGCTTTCCAACTATTTCTTTGTCACCCTTCAGCATAACCCATATTTTGCTGCCTAAAAAAGGTTGTTTGAAAGGGGGGAATTTTAAGCGGGCTAATCGGAAGCTGTGTTCGAAGAATTGCCTTCCCCTCCGAGTGGTGAGGAAGCATTTCTGCCACGCGATGCGCATACAGGTGCATGTACTTATCTAACTGCGCACACGCTGATGCAGATTTGAACTAGAAGATGTCAAGCGCTTCGTTCTGCGCGAACCTATGCACTTATCCATCAGGGCAAGAGGCAAAAACGTTTCCGACCCACTGACTGTCGCCATTCTTGTTAAACTGCGTAAAAGGGAAGAATTAAGGGGCTGTTCCTCTTAAATATGTACATAGAGCTGTAAGTGGAGCATACAAACATCCATTACGTGGCACTGTTGTGTTGGCTCCTTTCTGCTTTGCTAAAATAGGGGTTCAAATATGAAAACTTCTATACATAACACGGGCAACGCATTATTACGGTAACTTCGCATGTTCGTTCTTTCCTACTTATTTTTGTGATTTTTTTATATTTATATTTTAAAAAAAAAAAAAAAAAAACTGTTGTGGAATTTTTTGCAAGTCGGTTTATGCGCCAAAAAAAAAAAGTTTGCACAGATTTTGAAGCAGCAAAAACGCTTCACTTAAAACAAAAATATTAAAAGGTGAGCGACGCCAAATGGAAAAACTTCCACGACGCGCCCTGTTCAGTGGTGGGCATAGCGCATAAATATATGCATATGTATATAAATCAAGTTGCCCTATTAGATGTGATATATCATCAGGGGAAGCGAAAGGCAAAGCCATATAGGGGGGGAGAGTAGCGCTAAGAAAGCTACATAGGTTAAAAATGCACAAATGTATGTGTATACGTGGAGTTACACGTAGCAGTCGCATGGGGGAGTCTACTTGTTGCACCCCTTCGACTGGGCAAACAAAAAAAGAAGAGCCTTTAAAAGGGCCCCCAAAGGTGTTCTAGGGCAAACTTTCGCAAAAGCAGAGGTATATAAAAATAATGATAGAAAAGGTGCAACCAGCAACCAACATGCGCATGCACAAATGGGGAGTTAACATATATACAGGATTGACATACGGCATGAACTCACAATAGAAACAGCTAAGTGCTATCCGAGTTCATGATTTCCCTGGCGAATTGCTTAAGCGAGCGAGGCAATTTTTGGAAATTATCCTCTTGCTTTTCTATGAGAATCCTTATGAAGTACCTTGCATATATTAAATTTAAGGTGCCCATATTTTTTTTTTTCCGCCTCAGAACTTCAAGAGATTTGTGATAAATGTCGTAATTGGTGCAGTTCAGTTGGAGGCAGCAAAATGGGACCTGTGTCAACACATGGAGTGAGCAGCGCTCTATATTTTCCAAATATTTATGTATTAACAAATCGATGACACCTTTTTCTAATTCGATGGGAACGTGGTATACATTGTGAACCTTACTTGGGGGCAACTCCTCTGTTCTTTGCTCTGGGTGAGCACTTTGCACAGGTGTGTTATTTGCGGACGCGTGGTTATCCTGCCCCAGCTGAGGGCATTCGTAATTTACTTCTTGTGCTGCATTGCCAGCTGTTTGTGCGCGTTCCTTTTTGTCCGCTGATTCTACGCTCTTATTCGTCACTGCTCTGTTATGTTTCTGAGATTCTTGATATTTGTTGGGCAAATCACATGTGTCATTTTTAACCACCTGGGGATCGAGCAGTTTGTCCAAAAATGACACCTCACTTGATAAATTCCTTCGTCGTAGTGCATCTAACACTTGGGCGATTGACATCATATCCATCGAAGGGATTATTTTCTTAACCTTCTGGAGAGAAACAAAATAAAAGGTATCGTCTTTAACTTTTAACTTAGATAAAGACCACATGATGTTGCTAAATTCCCGTTGCGGAATTGTGTCAACAATTTCGATCACTTTATCCTTCAGTCGATTTAAAAAAAATATATTTTTATAGTTAAATTTGGCCATGTAGTGAACTGCATTTGTAATGTTTACGTAGGACAGCTGGTTAACAAAATTGTCGTTGTTCATATATTTAATTATATATTTGAGAATGTTAATATTTATGTTGCACTTTGCAAATGAGTTCAGCAGAAGGGTTAGGTGGTGTGGTTCTACATCCCTTTCCTTTAAATTTTTATAATACTTTTTTGTAAAAAATTTAAAAATATCGTAATTATTGACATTTAATCGGCTAATCATGTTTAGTATCAAGATGGAATTTACCACGCTCAAATTGTTGTGAATTTGTTCATCATTTTTTATTTTATTCAGTATGAACTCGATAATTTCGTTGTAATTAAAGGCGCATTCTGGAGAGTTCTTCACCTTTGGGCTGTGCGAATTTTCATTGACTCCCAAATTTGCAAAATTCAGAATAATATCCTCCTGCAACATGGTGAAAGAACTTAAAATAATTGTTAAATCTAGGGTATTGTACTCATCTAGGTTTTTCTTAAAATGCTCTTTAATTGGCTCAATGCTTCTGTGTTCTCTTAGGCCGGCTTTCACCAAATCTGTGGCGTGGAAGGGAAAGCGGGTTGGTGTGAGCTTATTGGGTTGTCAAGATGGGGGTGGGTGGAGGTCACTGGCCTACGTCTCGGCCAATTATCACATAGAAAAAAAAAAGGGAAGCACACACGTTTGCACATATGCCTGTACGCATGAATTTGTATGTGCACATTTGCGGCGCTCTTCGCCCCGTGTCATTGCGCTCCCCTGTTTAATGATCGCGCCTTTCACAAAGGAACTTACTATGAAATACGTTCACGGTTACACTAGCGGGCATCGCATGCAGCCTCTTAATTAGGTAACCAAGGATAGACACATTAAACTGGTTGTCATATACTTGAGACGTAGTGTACAGCCTCAGTATTCTATTTATTTGGTTAAAGGAGTATCGGTGTATATTGTTTTTAAAAACGTCGTAACTGCTTTTTAGGATTTTCCTGTCGTTGCCATTGTTTCCATTGTAATTTTCTATTATTTTCAAAATTTCTTCATTTTCAAATTTGTCTATATTTTTTATAATTAGTGATTTTAACTTTTCCTTAAATGGGATGGACGACTTCGTGGCATCGTCACATGTTATTTTGTTCACATCGGTAATGGCGGCTTTCAGGAGTTTTCTCATTTTGCGTAGTTGCTGTGCTTTTCTTTTTCGCTCTTTGGATAGGGTGGCATTTATTCCCACTTTTTTTTTTTTTTTTTTTTCGCTCCTTTTTACACCTTTTATGGGCACTTTAGCAGTTCCTTTTTCAATTTTCAACTTCATGCCCTTAGCAAAAAAATTTATTATATTTATAAGTTTTTTTTTTTTTTTTTTTACTTTTAAACTTTTTGCATTTCAGTTTGGCATACGTACATGTGTGTCGCAAGAGAGATGATACGATATATGCATTTCCAGTTGCAGGTCACAATTGGCAACTATTTATCTATTATTTTTCTTTTTTTTTAAGGGAGTTTCTTTTTAAGTGTGCGAGGAGGCAAATGTAGAAGAAGAAGTGTTCGTGGCATTGGAAGAATGCAAATTTAAGCCTTAAACTTTTTTTTTTTTTATATCTACAACAACGCAATTGTGGCATTTTTGGATACCCACCATTTGGGGATAAATCATCGATGAAAAAAAAGGAAAAGAAAAAATTATATTTTCCTTACTGCCTATTTTTTTAAAATAAAAACCATTTTTATTTTATTTTGCGTTACATATGTTATTGTTGTTTTTTTTTTTTTCTCTCTTTTTTTTCTTCATATTAGATGGTTTAAAAAAATGTATCCCATTTNTGAAGGATTAATTTTCAAGGGACAAAATGGAACAAACGAAACTTTATTTCATTTTTAACCAACCAAAAAATTGATTAGAAGGACATTTTTCCTTTTTCCTTATACGTATATGTTTAACCGTTCATAATACTCTCTGCTTTTTTAATGCGAACTTGTTAGCCCAGGGGAATGAAGTTGAATTTTCTCACATATAGCAACAAGTACAAAGTAGCACTTGTGTTCACCTGGATTTTTTCCGCATTATTTTGAACTTTTTTAAGCTGTAAGATATATTTTTCCCCATCTTTGCCCTCCGCACAGTTGGAGCGTTCACAGATAATCCGAACTTGGGGTTACAACTAATTGTTGTTTTTTTTTTGCCAAATTGGGCATATTGCGAAAGAAAATGAAAATACTGTTTTGTCATGCTTACGTAGACGCATTAGTACACGTAAGCGCGTTTAGCAATATACAAGCGCATACGAATTGTATATACATGTACATGAATAATGTACGCTTTCTTCACGTTTTGTGAAAATGCAATTTTTTGACCGCCCTTTTTAGCTTTACATTTTACCAAAACGGAAAAAATAGCGAAAGAAAATACGTACTGAAAAGGAGTATACATTTATGTACACATTTTTGTGGTCCCTCCAAGCGGCGTATATATTTCCCATTCGCAGAAAAAAAAAAAAAAATGTATACAAAAACGCACGTGAAATGAAATAAAAGAAAAAAAAGTGTATAGCAAATAAGCATATTTAAAATGCAGTAAAGTGGGAAATCAACATTTTTACATATTTTTCATCTTCAGCCATTTCCCATTTGGCGCATACAAATTGTACATTTTTTGATAATAATAATAATTATATGCCTTTTTATCAAAATGTAAAGTATCCAAATTGCACACCTGAATGTTTGAAGAGTGTATGCATATGTGAATGTGGCATATTTCGCGCATCCGTATGTATATTTATAATTCACTCATTTGTGCAAACCTCCGTGGTATTATTTTTGCCGAAGGAAATAATTTTATGCGTTCCCCAAAAAGGCACGTATGAACGGCTAAATTAACAATTAACAAAACGCATTGCGCGGGGAAACTTGAAGTTAATTTTATTTTATATGTATATCTGCACTTTAGCCCCTTCTTCAACTCCCCCTACGTGAACACAATTTAACTTTTAAAAAAGGAGAAAATTTTTACATCGAATTAGAGTAATTAAACAAAGTAAAGCCAAAAAAGTGTACCTCAAAATTGAACGAATGAAGCATCTTCTTTTTGAGAAACACCACATATGCGACCTTTTCCTGCGAAGATTAACCCCCCCCTTGATGTGCCCACGTACTTAGAAAGGTAAAAATGTTTAACGTGTTTTCAGCAGCCTTTTTAGACAATAACTCCAACAATTTTAACAACGGTAATAAGCCCATTAACAGCAATATAAATAAAAGTAACAACTTAACGAGGTCTATTTCGGCCAACGTAAATAACGAAAATGATAGAAGCAAAAATTTGCCATTAAAAGATAGACTGGCCACAGTGAGAAATGTCCAAAACATTTTGAACAAAAAGAATTTAAATAAGCCGGATGAAACGAACAACAGCGGAAACAATAAGGGGGATGAAAATACCAATGCCAGCGGAGGCAACAATAACGGAAATGCGAACGATGCGGAGAAAAACGCCGCCAGCAGTAGCAACGCCCATTTAAGTGAAAATGCGGGAAATGCAGCAAATGCAGCAAATGCAGCAAATGACGGAAGTAAAGCAGCCCCATCCACCGTGGAAAACCATTTAAGCAAATTTAAAAATTATTCCAGTGTCGTAAATGAAAAACAAAATGAAGAATTGGAGAAAAAATTAAAAAAAAGAAAACGAAGGAGGAAACATGTCATATTAATGGAAAGAATGAAACAGAAGGAGAAGGACAAAAAAAGACACAAAGAAATGGGAAGTCACGATAACAATGACGATGACGAAGAAGAAGGAGAGGAAGATGAAAATGAAGAGCGAACCACGCAGAAAGTGGTAGGAAGACGTGGTAGGCCATCTAAGCGCTCGCAAAATAAATTGCAGCAAAAAGTACATCAGGAGGAGGAAGACGAAGAGGGGGAAGATAACGACGAGGGGGATGAAGATGACGAGAAAGAGGGAAAACATAACCGTAAAAGCAAAGGCGAGGATGCGAAATTTTCCAAAAAGTTTTCCAACTCAGGGGACAGCACAGGAGGAAAAACGTATATGGATAACACCTCCACCTTTCGGAGAAATACGAATGATAATAACGAAGCAGGAATGAAACCGAAAAGGAAGAGGCGGAAAAAAAAAGAAATGGAGGAATACCGAGCTCGTTTATTAAAAGAAAAAATGCAGCAGCAAAATTCGTTGAGCAGCGTTTTAACCAAGACCAACAGTTTTAACAATCATAGCAATGCTAATAACAGTAACAACAATAATAATGAAAATAACTCACAAGGAGAAGTTAAGGTAAAGAGGAAAAGGGGGAGACCCAAATTAAGCGAAGTTGCAGCCATGAACAATGCCAATGATAAGATGAAACAAAATGACATAAGAAAATATTATAGCAAAAATAGCGACCATCAAAGTATGAACAGGGGAGATGGAGGCGCAGAAAATGAAGAAGAAAATAAAAATGTTCTTAAATTAATTAATACCTCTATACAGGAAAATAATTCATTCATGAAAAAATCTCCAACCGAAATTATAGAGCTTGAAAAGATTTACAAGAATAATATTAAAAAAGGCGTCACCTGTATCCCTTTAAATTACCAAAGCAGAGGAGGAGGAATGGCACTTATATTAATAGGCACGCAAACGACCTATGGCCCCGTAAAAAATACCTACGGCTTTATGACATTTCTCATTTTAGATTGTGATTCAAATAATTTTTTCATTGACACAGGAATGAAAAGTAACGCTATTGAATGCGAAAAGCACATGCAGTTGTTAATTAGCCCCGGTGATATGTACATGTTTAAAAACCAGAGTCAGGAGGTGGAGGTGCGGCTCTTGCTAATTGTGTGTAACAAAATGAATGAGCCCTTTGACGCGAAGTTACATATAAAGGATCCAGAAATTAACGTCCACAAGTAGGTGGAGGAAAAACGCTGCCAAGGATACGGGTTATGTGTCGCGCATGGATGGATGTAGGGGGGTATGTGTGCACCCATGCGTACTTGCAAAACCCCGTCGGTGCTTAGAAGGAAGCGCGGCCAGCGAAAAAAAGGGGGACACGGTGCTAGCAGTTAATACGTGCAATTATGATCCGCACGGGGATTGGCACGTGTGCGGAAAAACACGTATGCAGAAATGCACGCGTATGTGGTTGCACAGGGCCCCAGGATATCCCGCAGCGGCCCACTTGGGGTGGTATCTGCAAGGGGCAAAATTTTGCCAGCCTACAAATGCCACGTTGTTTTGAACTCGGTGTAAAATCGAATGTTTGTTGATGATACGTGTATACATATGCGTACACACATGTGTATATTTTTTCTCATCATTTTTTTGTTGCCTTATTTGAACAGCATTTTGCGCCTCACGTACTTACCCATTCGTTTATCTACCTAATTACCCGCTCATTTTCCCACTCCATTACGCATTTATTTTTGCGCAGCATGTAAGAGTAATGAGTAATCATTCCTCACTCCCCAACATTGTAATAAAGCCTTCATTAGAGTATTCATTTTTTTAAGTTGCTAAAAAATATATGTAGCACATGCCCCGCAAAAGAGTTAGTGAAAATTTTTTGATCCACTCTGTTTTTTGTTTTATGCCCTACGTGTCCAATACAACACGCCATTATGATCTTTAAGCCTTCCCCCTTATCAGTCCTTTTTTTTAACCACAATGGAGGAGGTATTTTATGTAAACCTCATGTGCAAATGTGCGTACGGTGTGCATATATGAATTATACGTACGTGTAAATGTGCTTGTAACACTTATTTTTTTTTTTTTAAGTGAAAAATTTAACAATTCAGAAAAATATGTTCTTTCATTAATATGAAAATGTATACTAATTACGACATGTGGTGCACAGTATACAGTATTTACACTCTGTGCAGTCACTTTTTACAGATTTTTTGTAATTAGGTGTGCACAAGTGTGTACCTTTTTTTTTTTTTTTTCCTTTCCCGATAATTATGTTACTCCTACGTATTTTTTCCTATCCTATGCTCCTAAGTTGTACGTCTTTAAAAAAAAAATTTCCTATAAAAATAAGGAGGTTAAACAATGTAGGTAAGCCCTGCTTGTAAGTTTAAGAAGTTGGACAATATATGCATACGTTTAAAGAATTGCACATGGAAGGCGTAGCGTGTGGGTATTAATTTTTTTTTTTTTATATTGAGAATAATTAATGCGTGAAAATTTCTACTTAACTTGAGTGACACTTTTAAATAGGAACAACCTTGAAGTGCGAGAGAAGCTGTGCAAGGCAAAGTTAAATGACGTAGAATGCGTCACAAGCGTAATGCGCGGCAAACAACTGACGGTGAGAGTTTCGTGACGGTGACAATTGTAAAATCGCTTGTAAGCAAAAGATTACACAAAAGGAAGTTGAACAATAGAGTAAAAAAGGACATTTTTCACATTTTTGAAATGTTACCAAGGGGGAGAGGAAGCTAAAAAAAAAAAAAAAAAGAAACTTGTAAAAATGTGTACATGACAAATTTTCGCACTAAATGAAACTCAAGTACGCGTTTTTCACACCGCTCGGCGTGGCTCACCCATTACAAAGTACATTCTACACAATTGCTTGGATTGGCCTCAAAAGATTTGCTCTTTTTTTTTTCTGTTTTTTTTTCTGTTCTTTCCGTATATTCACGAGAAAAGCACAACTAATTTACAAATTCATTTACACAATCTCATCTGCGTTTAGTGTTACTCCTTCTTCATGTAACGGCAATTTAAAATAATAAAAAATGCTGAACAAGGAGGATTACCTAATTTCCCTTTTTGACGTAGTTGAAGGGTTCAACAATTACTGCACATTGTACAAGAAGAAACATTGCAGCAGTTTTATTTTTTCTAGTAAGGTGCTTAAGCAAAATGAGAGAAGTAAGGATACACATGATTTTAAAAAGGCCTTTAGCGGCTTTGTAAGCAAAATAGAATTTTTACATTTTCACATTGTGGAGAAGGGCAGCCCTTATGAGAATGTCCAGAGTGCATGTGTGGGACGGGGTGACTGCAAAAGTGAGGAACCTCGGGGGGAAATGCGTCGTAAGGAGAAAAATGATCGTTGCGGAGAGCAAGCCAAAAATGGACTCCCTCAAAATGGATTCCCTCAAAATGGATTCCCCCAAAATGGACTCCCCCAAATTGGACTCCCTCAAAATGGATCTCCCCCAAATGGATCCCCCCAAAATGAATCTGCCCATAATGACACACATTCTAGCAGCGAAGTGAAGCAGCACGATGGGGGTGAAAACAAATTAGACGAAAGGGCAGAATCGGGGAAGGATCACGACACGGAGAAGACAAATGAGGAGGATTACAAAAACATTTCAGGTCAGACAAACTGCTTCGACATCCACGATGTAGAAAGGGAAGGTAGAAATAAAAACTATTCTTGTGGTGCCCATTTGTCACAGTCCGATTTCAGCGACACGGATGATTCTCCAAACAGCACAGATTTGTGCGACGAAAACAGGGACCTAATACTTAGCCAAAGAAATGAAACTCTAATCAGATACGTCGCAGGCTTAGACTATGCACTAAATGTCAGGAGAGTGTCCAAGGAACTGTTAATAGAAGAAATTAAAGAATTTTTTAAAGTGCATAATAGCAACGTTAGATTAAGCGAATACTCCTCCTTTTTAAGTGACGAAACTATGATTATGTTAAAGAGGAGGACCCAAAATGATGACGATGCTGACGGTGGCGGTGATGATAACGGTGGAGATGGTGATGACGGTGGAGATGGTAATAACAATGTCTATGATTATGATGATGGTGGTTATTTAAATGTGGAGAGGAAGTATCTACATAAGTGTAAAAATAGAACCTTTTTTTTCTCCATCCCTGGGAACTATTTCTTTATAAAAAATTACGATGACCAAAGTAGGGACACCTTTTCCACCTCCAACTACACGAACTATGAGAGAAGCTTAAATGGTATTACCCTATATACACTGTCGAATAATTCGTCAAGTATAAACGGAAACAACTGCAATTTGTATACGGACAATGTACGAAGTAGAAATGACTCTTACAACAAGTTTAGCTCCCCAACATTTGGAATGGAAGTAGAGCGGCAGATGTCTCCTAACTTTGGTACCATGGAGGAGGAAAACAAAAGTGCACATGGTGCGTCTAACGAATTTGAGAAGAGTTCCTATCAACCTAATGAAGAAAGGGACAATGCCTGTTTGACACCCAATTTGAAGAGTAGCCCGAGGAACGAAAACAATATAAAATTGAACAAATCGGAAAGATTCATTCCGGAAAAGGAGAATCATGTAAGCGATTCTTCCCCTAATAGCAGTGACAGTTACAAAAATTATGACGGAATAGGCAAAAGTGCTACCAATAAATCGGAGAAGCACCACACATATGAGATTGACACAGTACAGAGGGAAAAAAACAACCTAAATAGCAACACGAGCGATTTTTACCAAAGTATAAGTGACTTCTACAAAAGTAAGGAAAATGGTAATAACTCCTGTGAGGAAGGGAGCAGCACCTGCATGAAGAATAGCTCCCTCTTTTTGAATAGCAATGAAACGAGTGTACAAACGAATAATAAAAGCTACCAAGAAAATGAAAAGAACATAATTAGCCTATTCTTTGATGACGAGCTGTCAAGCGCGATAACTATAAATAATGAATCCTCCTTGAGTAAAGGAGTGGACAGTTGCAGTAGGCATCTCCTCCATGATAAGGATATTCCAGATGTAGATGGGGGCAAATTTGAGCAGAGTGATAAGGATGTACCAAGTGAGGAGAACCACCACGCTGGTGTGGAGCAAGCAGTAAAGTACGAACGGGATGAGAGCAAGTGGCTTGATGAGTACTGTGAGGGGGATTACAATATGTTTAGGTCAAAACAGATCAAGAAAAAAAAAGAGCTAACACTTGGGTGGTCAAATGGGATACCCAATGGAGAGGAAACAGAAAAGGGATCCCCAGAAGAGGAACAAAAGAACGTTAAAACGGACCGAGTTACCATTTGCCATAAAGGCAGCCATAATGGAAGTAACCGCGACAGTAACCTTACCAGGGTTGACCAAAATTGTTGTGACCACACGTATAACGCAATTAACCTAAGAATCATATACGAAACTAACAAGAGCGAACTGAATTCCAAGGGGGAAATCCATTTTTTCCCAGGTCAGCTAATTTTGAATAAATATAAAGTGGTAAAAATTTTGTCCAAAACTAAGTTCAGCACCACGCTTAAGTGTTTAAATGTGCTATACAGGAAAGGGAAAGGTGGGGGTGATGTTCATCGCGTAGATAATTGCACGCAGAGTTATCCTAGGAAGTGTTCAGTGGGACATACAAGCCATTCCTTAGTGTTCAACAATTCTACCATTTTAGAAGATTCGACAGGAGAAAGAACTGCACGTAAAAAACTCCAGGAGGGACAAGAAAAATGCATCTCCAATAACGAATCCCCTTTTGGAGCCAAAACTGAGAGGGATAAAAACTACAAGTACGTCTGCTTAAAGGTAATGAAAAATGGAAAGAGCTTCCTAGACCAAGGATTATTCGAGTTGATCGTTCTAAACATGCTATCGAATGAAAGTAGCGATTCCCAAAAAAATGAAAACGGAAACACGCACACAAATAAGAACATTATTCAACTGTATGATTACTTCTACTTCAAAGAACATCTAATCATAGTGACGGAATACATGCAGAGCGATTTGTACAATTATTTTATTAAAAAGGGTAAGATAGGGACTCTAGGGCAGCTACAAATATTGGCCAAGAACTTACTGGAAGGCTTGGCGTTTATCCATTCCAAAAATTTAATACACTGCGATTTGAAACCTGAAAATATTATGATAAACATGAAAAGGGGGAAGAAGAAACTGAAAGGAGTAGACAAAGGGGAACGCTTAGAAAAAGGTTTCGACTCAGGTTTAGTAACATTGGGTAGTACACATAGGAGCAATCCGTCCGCTCACAACGACGTGTTTGTCTCGGAAAAGGAGAAGTTCTGTTTTGCAGCTAGTTTGAAGGATAAACCAAGTAGTAGTGGTAGTAGTTACAGTAGTAGTACCAACAAGGCTGTAGCCAAAACACACATTTTTAGTAGCGAAAAATTTGGAAAAATAAAAATAATAGATTTTAACAGCTCTATATACGAAAGCGACAAGCTAGAAATGTACATTCAAACGAGATCGTATAGATCTCCAGAAGTTTTACTACAACAAAATTACGACAAAAAAATTGATATATGGAGCTTAGGCTGCATATTATTTGAATTTTTAACGAAGAAAATTCTATTTGATCATCAAAATATATATCGATTTATATACTCCATAGCGTCCTACATTGGACCCTTTCCATTTTATATGATAAAGGGTTGCCGCATACCATACCTTTTCACAAAGCACGGATTAATAATTTTGAGAAAAATGAGTGTTGACAAAAGTTACGGCAACAGCGTTAAGGAAGAACCACTTGATGAGGTGGATGACGAACCGGTATTGTTTAACTCAAAAGATTTCTTCCGATTAAATAAAAAAGAAAGCCACACAAATGATTTATTAAAAGGTACGCACGCAAATCAGGGTTCGCAGAATGCGTCCAAGGGACGTAAAGAATTTTATTATGATGTTTGCTACCCAAGTGACAATCTGCTAAAGCGTAATTTTCAAATTGAAGATACTTTGTTTTTAGATTTTCTCTTGTCATTATTGCAAATCGACCCGTGCAAACGGCCCACTTCGGATGAGGCGTTGAAACATCCTTGGCTGAAGCCGAACATTTACCATGACGGGTTATGACGAGACCGTGTCGCGGCACTGGATAGCTACTATGGAGAAGGGTTGCTCACATAAAAATAACCGCACAATGATACGACATCACAAACGTATTACATAGTTACGCGCACGGGAATGCTAAAAGGTGCGCGGGGAGGTAGTGGGAGAGCAACAGCCAAGTTTGGTACACACCTCGATAGGAATTTCCATCACAAAAAAAATAAAAAGTTAAAAAATCATAGCACAGATGGGCTGGTATATCACAACTAGGGGCAGCACATCACATACAACATGCAGTGGTTGCACAAATTGGGGAAAAGTAACGCTGGACAACGAAACATAAATCAACAAAGTTAACAGAGGACGCATGTGAAAATAACCTGTATGGAATCGATTTTCCAAACTGTGGAAGCAAGACAAACATTTTTGCGTAAATTTTTTTTTTTTTCGTAGTTTTAGCAAAACAGTGATGCTTGATTTTTTCTGTAGTTTTTTCCAACCAATCGGATGAGCAACTTTTTACTTCTGCTTCAGGAAGGAACGCTTCCGTTTATGTTTAAAATAATTAAGGGGGTCAACAAGGTTGCTTTCATTATGTTATAAACCTGTTTGGTTATTGTTAGCAAAGGATTGACCCCTACATGTGTTCCGCGAATAAATGGGTGACTCTGGGCTTAGTTTTTAGCCTCCTCATTTTGTTCGCCCGTCTGTAGATTTGCATCATCGTTGTCCTTTTCTGCCTTTTGGTCAGATGGTTCTTCCTTTTTATCTAGCTTCTCCGTGCCTTCATTTTCTTCGCTCTTCCCGGGGTCATTGGGTAAATTTTCCGGCTGCTGATCCGTTTGATCATCTGCCGTTTTCGATTTAGCGCTGGGATCCGCATTACTGTCCGTTGCCTCTGACTTAACGCTATATTTGGTCAACAAGACATTTAGTAACTCTTCGAAGATATTTTTAAATTGCTCATTTTGGTTGTTATCTGTGTACAGAATGTAGTAAACGATGACGATACTAATCCTCACGTTGACTTGCAATTTCGATATGTTTTTAAAAACTTCCTTGTCGGACTCGAGCAAGTTTTCCGCTTTTTCTGCCTTTTCCGCCTTTTCTGCAGCTTCCAGATTGTACGCATTTAACAGCTTCTTCTCCTCCTCATTTAGGAAAGAATAGCCATTTTTTATATGCGCAAAGCAGTTGACACGATGATCCTTCAAGCAGTACGCATAGGACGATGAGACGTAGATCATATTTTTAATATTCTCGATAAAGGTTTCTTTGTAAATATTTAAAATTTTCTTCGCTTCTTCCTTAATCGTTAGTAGTGCGTGGTAAAAATGCTTCAAAAAGTAGAAGATACAATTATTTTCACATTTCGTTTTGGTGACAATTTTATTGCACGATCTGTCATTATTTAGGCAGAGCAGCTCATACAGGTTAATGTCATTCGATTCTCTGCAATCAACTGGTGATGTCGAATCGTTTTTTTCGTTGGTGGGTTCGCTATGGTCGTTATGGGACCCCTCTTTGCTTTCATCGATGTGCTCGCATCCATCCCCCGCGTAATTCAGTAACGAATGCAGGAAGGACAAAATGATGTGACTCACGAAGCTTATGCTCATGCTTTTCCTGTAGCACACGTTGTCGTAGCTTAGCATTTTCTTGGCGTACAAATAGCTGAAGTAGTAATTGTACTGCTTATGCAGCATGGTGTGTATATAATAATCATTGGCATAGTTGAACAAATTGGTTAGCACATTTAGATCCTGATCCACCGTCTCTAAGTTTTTGTAATTAATAATGCAGCCGCAGTTTTCGTATTCGTTCTTCTTCCACATTTTGCTCGATATGTCGTTGTTCCTTTTGTTGTACAGGTTGAAGTTGAGGAGGGCTTCCTTGCAGTAGTTGTTCTTCGCGTGCGCAGCTGTGTTTCGCTGATCATTCTGGTCACACTGGACTTCGTTCATGCAACTTTTCGCTCCACTGTTCGCTCCACTGTTCGCTCCACTGTTCGCTACACTTTTAGCCTCCTTGCCCCCCTTTTCAGCCGCCTCGCCCCAATGCACACTTTTGCAAATAAAGGGGAAGTAGTAATTGTACGTGATGAGGGGCAGGATGATAAAGTTGCTTATCAAGTCTATCAACTTTTCGTCCCTATATACGTACTTCTCCTGTTTGCAATTTTTTTCGCTTTTGTTATTGCCGCTACTCGCCGAATTTTCCCCTTTGGGCTTTTTCACCTTTTTAAAAATATAATTCTCATTAAACAAAAACTGCTGCAGCTTTATGTAGGCTTCACTTCTGGTTCTCTTGGAGCTGAAGGAGCAAGCCAGAGACAAAACAAAACATATGAGCAGAAAGATGTACATTTTTTTCAACTCGATGATGTTCTCAAATGCGATATCTTCCTTGTACTCTTTGCACAAACTGGAGTTATAGTTGTCATTTTGGCAAGATCCCTCTGTGTCGTCTCCCTTATTTGTTCTCTTCGAGCTGTTCATATACATGTACGTACTTTTATAATATATGTTCGAAATAATGTGAAGGCACTCTGAATTAATGGACGCGATATGTGCATTAATTTCTTCCTTCTTATTATTAAAATATAGCAAATAGGGGAGAAGGGAGAGAATAATATTTTCAATATTAAAATTGTTCAATTTTAGCAGCACATTATTATTGTTAATAATGTTGTTAATACTTTCCGTGTAGATGGTTGCCTTTTCAATGTAAATATAAATATCTTTATCATTTAACGAAATGTTCGTGTTGTTTGTATTTTTGTACAGAATATTGTTCGGCGTGATGAGCTGCAACATGTGCAGGTATATGTTAATGATGCAGCTGTTCACGTAAACGTTTTTCGAGATTTTCTCCAACATGTAAATTATTTTGTCGATGAATCTATAGAGAATGTTCTTTTTCAGGAACTGTAAAATGTACATAAGGTATATTCCACAGAGGAAAAAAAATTTGCTGTTTTTTTCCCTAAGCTGTGCATAGCTACTGTCTGCGAAGATGTGCACACTGCTCGATTTGCTTGTTCCCCTTTTGCTCACTTTCTGTTTGTCATCTTTGTATATACTAAAACAAATGTACGAGAAATTGATGATGCTCATGATGAGCTGTTCAATGAATAGCCAGTCCTCTTCTGCTTCCGTCTTTGGAATTTTTATAAGAAACATGTTTTTTTCTATGTCGTTTATGGCTACCTTTTCCTCCTTGTAATGTAACTTTTTGTTGATATTTTCGAAATTCTCCTCATAGATCTGGTATGACAACTTGTGATCATTTGCGATATCTTCTTCCGTCACAAATTTTATGTCTTCCATTTGGTAGTCCTTAAAAATGCTATTATAAATGCTCACAAAGATGCTACTGTCATAGTTGATTAGGAGGAATTTATTCAGCAGGTTAAAGAAGTGCTCAAACGTGATTACGGTAATTTTTAGGTGCATAATGTACGTTTTTGTGTACAGGTTCATCTTAATTTTGTCCATTAGAAACTCCTTTCCTTTATCTGTTCGGATGCACTTGTTCGGGTTGTTCCTCAGGTTGCTCCTCTGGTTGCGCCTCGGATTGCTCCTCGGGTTGGTGTCCTCGTGCATCATTTCGCTTGCGCTGTGTGTATTTGCGCTGTGCGTGCCACTCGCGGGGAGGGGTCCGCAATGCGCTTCGGCGTCGTTACGCTCATCGCAACTCGCATCGATGCTGTCGTCCGAGCTGGCTTCGTCACAGGCGTCCTCACTGCCACCATCGTCATCATTGGCGTACGAGTAAATCTTATCAAATTCGTCCTTGTGTTTATGCGGTTCGTCCTGTTTTTCTTGGGAGTCCCCCTTTTGTTGCTCAGCTCCATCTCCGTACGTTCCACTTTGTTCAGCAGTTAGGTCATTCTTTCTTATAAAAAAGGAGTCGCTAGATATGTCGCTGAATTCTGAGTCACTGGACGTGATGTTGGTCGAATTGTCCGTGTCGTAAATATTATTCAAAGTGAGGTCATACCGATTTTTTTTTTTTTCGTCATCCTCGTTCTTTACCGCGCTTCGATGAGTGTCTCCCCTTAGGGTTTCTTCTACAAGTAAATTTATCGGAGAGCTCATTTTTCCACACTTCTGTTGAGCATCCCCTTCTTTGAATATCTTTGTAGCACTCCTTTTACCCATTCTGCAAATCATGCTATACAACACATAGGTGTAGTTAATCTTAAAATACATAATGTGAAAGAGCATCTGTGACGTGAGCAGTTTTTCCTTCGTGTTGCAAAACAAATCGAAGGAATTATCCGCGTTTATTAAAACTGGGTTGCAGTCATTAATACTTTCGTAGGCATTATGAGTACCGACGCTCTTATCATTTGTCATATAGTTGTGATTCGCTATAATTTGCATTTTTAGGCTTGAGTTATGCAGATCGGTTCTACTTCCCTGGGCTGCGTTATGCTGTTCACTGTGCTTGGTAACTGAACACTTAATCATTAAAATTTTGATCAAGTATACAAAACTGGTGATGTTCAAATTGGTAATCATATTATTGTAAAAATCGTTTATGGTAAAAAAGTTGTAAACATCTAATTTTAGTCTTTTATAAATGGTAACATTGTCTATGATGGAGCTATTATCCACATTTTTGGGGTCCACTTTAATATGTACATATATATGGTTGAGATTATCTTCATCATTATCATCTTCCTCGTCATCGTCATTGTTATCATTATGTTCATCATCATCGTCCTCATTTCCTTCATCCGTTTGTTTTATTTCTGCATTAATAATAGACATGTTATTCGTTTTCTCCTTATGTGCATGTTCCTGTGTTTTGTCTTTTTTTTTTCTTTTCTTTTTATCATCATCGATTTTCTCAGAATAGCTTTCTCTAAATATGATTGACAAATTGGAATTTTCATTATTGCTATGTCTGGAAAAGAACATACTACTGAATTCGTCTATCCATTTTGACTTGTTCATTTTTTTAATATTTTTTTTGAATATCAGATGTGGGTGTTGATAAATTTCTGTTATGCTTTTATTGATATTATATGTTTCCACGCAGTTTCCCTTTTTGTACTTTTTGTGGAGGAAATCTTTTTCGTTATTAAATTGGGCACTGTTTATATACATGTGGGGATAAAAAAAGATGGGGACTAAATCTATGGTAATTAATTTGCACAAAACATTTATGTATATTACCCACCCGTCTCGAAATAAATTGTGACACCTTTTGATGAGATGAAATAAGAGGTACAGTAATGACTGTGATTTTTGCGTCAAATAAAAATTGATGTATTTAAATATATAACACATTTTATTTATATTTTCTACATCATGGTAGTAGGCAAAATTTGTTATGGCCATCTTGAATATGCTCAGACAATTTTCTGTCAAGTTGTAATCACTGGTACGCTTGAAAATTTCGAAAAAAATCGGAATGAAGTTATTCTTAATTAACAATTTGTTGATGTCAAATTTGTAGAAGTACACCTCCTTTGCCTTAAATGAATGATAATTTTTATACTGTTCTTTCCTCTTTTCGAGTAACTTCCAGTACTGATTGTCATTTGTGTAGGAGCTCTCTGTGTTGGAGAACAGCTTAATTTCTTCATGCAGTATGCAGTTGTACAGATTTTCCAAATATATTCTATCTATATTTTTTCCGTTATTTATTCCCCTGTTGTTTTTAATAAACTCTTCCAACTTCATTTTGTTTTTTACCTGATTATTGTGCAGATCTGTGTTCAACATAATGATCGAATAGGTTAATATAAATATAACGTCGCTATTTTCAACAATGACATACTTCTTTTGCACTTCCTCTTCGCTCATCAGTTGTATTTTCTTCGAAATGGAGTGCACATTTCTGTGAATGTAATCATTCATGTCGACGTCTTTTTTTAGATTAATTTTTTCCTGCACATTGCTATGTTTCGAGGTTTTTTTTTTTTTTTCTTCTTCTTTTCGGGGCTACCTTTTTTATGCTCGCGCGGTGCGTTTCCATCTGTCTGCTTCGGTTCGCCGCTTTCACTTGGTTGGTTATTACTACCGTTGCCACTACCCCCTTCGTGTGAGCTATCATCCAGGAAATCTATCAAGATGTACCTCTTCGTGTTGGCCAGCTCCTCCTCCTTCAGCAAGCATTCAACTTTGTCACCTTCTTGGTGGTAAACCTTATCTAAGTCTCCACAAATCGGATTGGAATAAAAAAAACACAAGCTGAAATGTTCTAATATCCTCTCAATTAGCTGAGCTTCCCCTGGTAACTTGAAACAGTACAAGAACAATCTCAACGAGGACAGTAACGACAAGTTGCAGAAGTCAAACAGTCGCACGTAACTCTTCAAAATGTTTATATTTTTTCTGTGCGAAATGTATTCCCCCACAAATTCTTTGTCTAGAAAGGGGTTATATCTGAGAAACTTGGCTATGGACTTCAAAAAGTGTGGGTCCTCCATTAAGTTCCTTTGCGCGTTACTGACAACGCTGTTTCGTTTCACGATATTTTGTGAGCCGCTATTCTCCGTGTGGGCAACGTCCTCCCTGTTCGCATCGCTAGACCTTTTCTGCTTCCTGTTTTCTGCCTCTAAATCGTTTTCTCCATTTTTGGTGTTCACGTCGTCCGAATGCACCTCGGACGCTTTTGTTTCTCCCACGTTTGTGTCATAATCCGTGGCTCCGCTTGCATTTCGGCTTCCTGACGATTCGACGTGGGAGTGGGATTCCCTCTTCTCGTCCCTAACATTACTGTTATCCATCCCCCCCTTGTCACAACTGCTGCTTAGTGGTCCCTTACCGTTATGATCTTTAACAAACTGTTCCACCTCGTCTTTTATTATGTCACCATTGGATTCGTTTATTACAGAATGGGGGTTGCTGGAACGAGAGTTGAGTCCCTTCTCTTCACTTTTCGAGTCACTGGGGATATGCGCTTTGGGGCTTGCAACATCCCTGCTGTTACTGGATACGTTGGCGCTATCGTCACTGTTTTTAGAAGCAGCCAAATGTGGCTTTCCATTAGCTTTATCACTGTTGAACTTCTCTGAGTCCATCTCTCTGGAGGCATGGGACTTCTCGTCATGAGAATGATTCGAATGAACAATGAACTGTTCATGTTTATCTGTCATTAGCGAATCGAGAATAGAATCATTTCTATCGACTTGATTGAAGGTGTCCCCCGTTTGGATAATTTTCATTTTGATTAACTCATCGATGGATTTATTTTTTAGTGTGTTAAAAATGGTTGCTGATTTTTTTAAAATTTCTTTTCTTATTTTTTTTTTTCTCATCAAATGTTCCTTATTCTTAATGTAGTCCACTTTTATAGACTCCTTAACATGTTCGCACAGTAAAATGGAGCAAAGGAGGACATAGCTTTTGTCCTTACTTGATGTAAGAAAGTTGAGAGAGTACAGTTCATTCATGTTACTTTTTTTGGATTCCTGTTTTTCTGGAGCATTTTCGGTACCTTCTCCATGTTTATCGGGATTTTTTTTACTATCATTTTGCTGAGTCGCCTCGTCTTTCTTTTTCTCCCCTTTGGAAGATTCGTTGGAGGAGCCTAACGCAGTTGTGCTTTTATTGCCCCCACTTTCTTCGTTCACTAATTTTTTTTTTGTATTTTTCTCTTCTCGTCAGTTTTCTCCTTCCAGCTTCTACTTCCAGATGTGCCTCTCAGTAACTCGATTTTCCCAGAATGGATTACATAGCCAAAAATATCTGCGTATAAATCGTTTCTGAATTCACTAATGAGCTGATTTGTGTATCCACCTATGTCACCCATTCGATTGTTCGAGTCGTTCAATACGTTACTGCCACTTCTGTTACTGCTCACAGCTGCAGAGGTGGCACAAGTTCCCACGCATGGGATTATTATGTGCAAAATGTTCTTTACCATCTTAAAAATGACTTCATTTATAATGGTCGTATTGTGAATAAAATTGACGCACAAATCTAGTACAGCTTTTATAAAATTTTCCAGCAGGTCGGATGCGTACAAATTAACATCATGGTTGTAATATATTTCAAATAGGACATTTTCAAGACAAAAATAGGACAAGGTTAGCAAAGCAGTTTCTGTGACGTTTTTGGAAGAACTTTTCTTCAATATGCTTAATAATATATTAATAAACACTTCGTTGTAAATGCAAAAATGCTTCTTATAAAGGATAAAAATGTTTATATAAGTTCTCATGGATCTGCACATGAGGATATAAGACGATGAGGTGATGTGCAGAAATAGGCATCTTATTATGTGGGACAGAGCATCAAAGTTTTTGTTTATCAGGGCGTATCCACAAGTTTCTAGAACAATGTTTAGCAATCTGAAGGACAGAATATTAATGCATTCCATATTGTCATTCGAAATTTCATTTTCAAACAAATCATTATACAAGCCAATACACTCCTTCGTTTTTAATAAATCCTCGACGAACTTATTTTTATTGCTGTTCATTAGTATCAGAATGATGGTTAACAAATCGTGTATGAAGTCGTCATCTGGGAGGCTTGCGGCAATAGCGCAGGTGTTGCTAGATTGGTTTGTACAAGCGTCGCTAGGTTCATTCATGCTAATGTTACTAGGTGCGTTGGCAGTAGCACTTATCACGCTGCTCATACTTGCACTGACCGTGCTACTACTCAGATTATTCATTACAATGTAGAAAATATTTTTCAAGATGGATTCACAATTCCCCTTAAACAACAGGGAATATTTATTATTTTTGTATATTTTAAAAATATAGCAAATGATTTTTATAATATTTTTCCTGTCAACAACTTTGATGGCATTACATAGCATGTTATTAAACAAAATAATGGTATCGTAGAGTATAATTTCTTCATGGTTAATGTTGTTGTAGTTAATAGGTGCACAAAGTAACGTTTCTATGCTTACGTTAATGATGTTGTTCCCTTTGTTAATTAAGAAATCAGGGTTTTCTTCCTTCTTATGAGGAAATTTTTTGGATAACTTATAATTTTTTGAAAAAAAATGATATTTTTTTTTCTTCGGCATTTTTTCATTCATCTTGGATGATAGCACCTCGCTATCATCATGCTTTTCTTCACTCACTTTGGTAGGACTGTTTTCGTGTGCATCATTTAGTGCCTTCTTATTTAAATGTCCGTTTTGATTAATCTTAACATCGTAATCGTTGTCGATGGAGATGTACGACTCCTGTTTTCTAGAAATATTTTCATCATACATCTTTTCATTGAAATAGCTACTGTTATACTTTAATATGTGGTCCAAGGAATGTAAAGTTTTCAATTTTATTCTATAAAAAATGTTATTGTTTCTTATGATATTTAAAAAAGGAGCTATATGATATATATCTAGCTTATTATTAAATTCGTGTATGTCTATTTCTTCCTTCAAGCTGTTCGTCAAATTACTGATGCTGTTGTACAGGATGAACAGTGCGTCCACAATGCTGGAGTCCAAATTTTTATTATATTCATGCTTTTTAATAACCGACAGTACGTTTATTATTTCATTTTTTATGATGGTAAATATGTTTAATCTTGTCAATTCGTCATGTAGAAATTCAGGGTTCAGGTAATCTATTCCGAAATTTTTTCTATCATCCTCATTGTATTCATACGTGTGTTTGAAACATAGAAATTTTTCCATTTTTTTTTTTTCATAATATTTGTTATACTCCATTTTTCGCGAAAAGGGGTGTGTGCAAATCTGTTACATTTCTATCAGGGGGGTGGGGGGCAAAACTATTCCTTGTACTTTTTAAACAATTGCTGATGACTTATCGTGAGCAAAACTGCGTAACTGCTCAGTACGGTGTTCTCCAAGCTGCACAGCTAGGTGGAGAAGCAAGCGACCGGGTTGACCCTTAAGTGGTGCTACGCACGTAATATACATACACAATATATGCATACGTGTATTCACGCTCGTATTGTTATCCCCCCAGGGAAGTTTTCCCTTCCATTTATTCTTTTGCGTAGCCACGACACAACAGCTTACAAGCGCAATTGTCGCTCCTTCGAAGATGTGAAAATATTATATATACACATTCGCAATCTTTTGATAAATTCAAAATTGGATTTTTTTTTTTTTTTCCCAACACAAAAAATGTGTCACTCATTTGTGCCTACATAACACTTCTTCCCATTTAAAAGGTTCTGTATACTTTATATTCTAAAGTGCAGATCATTATTTTGTTGAAAAAAAAAAAAAAGAAAAAATTAGAACAGAATGACTACTGAGGTATGCTTCAGAAAAAGGGTCATACAAATATACACTCTTCGTGTACAACTAAGCAGGGCGCCTTTTCTCCTTCACTGATTTGGGAAGATAAATTGGGCAAAAAAAATTCACAAGGGAAAAATTCAAAAGAGCGAAACAATGAAAGTGTAGGGCATGAAACGTAAGAGAAAAAAAATTGTGATATTGTCATATAAAACAAGGGTTTAAAAAAAAAAAAAAAAGTTTCCTACCGAAATGTGAGAGCAAAAATTTTTTTTTTTAAACTACGCATAAGGGTAAAAAAAGGCCTTGCAAATCAGAAAGGGAAGAAAAAAAAGAGTATACCATTTGACAAGCAAATGAAAAGGAGCTGAGATCACACATGATATAAGCTTAAGCGCAAAAACGTTTGGATGCCTACAAATTGTTTTTTTTTTTTTTTACTAGCATGTATTGCAATATATGCAAATATGAGCGTGGCACAAATGGCCCCTACCAAGAAAAAAAAAAAATATTTCGTTGCTAGGGCGTTTTTCCTCTGCGATTATTCTGAACTCCCCCCTTCTTTTTTTTTTTCATCGGCTAAAAGAAAAAGAAAAATAAGAAAGGCTACTCGCGTTACGCTATGTTCTTAAGGCGAATTGGATGAAATTGAGTTGAGTTATTCGAAAAAAGGTGACAAAAAAGCACTTTTCTGACAAAACGAACTTTTTATTATTTATTTTTTTTTTTTTGGACTACACCCTATACTGCTTTTTGTCATACACTGAACTCAAATTGCACCGGCAAAAATGGGAAGACGTCCTACGTCCCATGAAAGCGTCACAAATGTTTACAAAAAATAGTATTACACAATAAATGTCCATATGGAACAATTTAATTTTTGTAATGCGTAAAAATGGGCAGTTTATCCCTTCTACACTTTAAGGAGCGTGTTACCGGCAGTGCGGTTGATTGCGCTTTTTAAAAACACACGGATTTGCCTATACTTTGAAAAAAATTTCCTAACAGCGCAAGAGATGTTTTCACTGTAAGGTTAATATTGGGTACGTATTTTTCACAGCACCATCCTTTATTTTCTTAGCGTTTTATTTTCCCCAATTTGTGGCACATTTTGGGGGCTTCCACCATTTACCGTTTTTTCAGTGTAAGTTCATCCGCAGGGGCCCTCGCAGTTGTAAAAGTGTGTAAGGAGCGCCAGACGAAAGGACGCCTGTCAAAAATGTGTGCACATATGTGTGCGCACATGTATGCGGACATGTATGCGGATTTGTGCGCGCCCCAACTGGTTATCCCCCCAAAGACGCACTGGTTAGGGCACGCCTCGACAGGATGATGATGCCTCAGTTTGAATGCCTAAACCGCTTCAAATGGGCGATAAGGAAAGGGCGGTTCAGCAGCGTCAAATCGGCGCTATCCAGTGAAGATCTAAAAAAAATTAAAGACCTCCGAAAAATCACAAACCTGTCAGTAGGCATATGTAAAAATATTCTGAACAAAAATGGGTATAACATTGAGAGAAGTGTAGATTATATTTTTCAAAATTTTAATGAAAGTTACGAAAGGGAGGTGAAATTAACAGAAGGGTACTACTGCTTATCGTCAAGGGGAAATTGCACAGCGATAGTAGAGTTGAACAGCTACAATGACTTAGTGTCGGAGAGTATATATTTTAAAGAGCTCTTAATTAACTTGTGTAACAAATTAATTGGAGGTAATGTAACTACAACAGTAGGGCAGTTGAACCTGGACGAAGAAGTGTTGTCTCATTATTTGCCCCTATTCTATGATGAAAACAAAATCAACGTTGACAAAATGCTAAATCGTGTGGAACTTAAAGATATTTTTAAGTATATATATTTTAACAGGTCCATAAGCCAGCTAATTAACTACACATCGTACATTTTAAATGAGCACATATTTTTAAGCAAATATTTACTCCTTAATTTAGATCATTTGAGGAGTTGCCACCCAAATGTGTACATTATTAAAAAGAGTTATTATCATAAAGAAACTAAAATTGACAACTTTGTTTTATGTAAAGGTTTTTCCTTTTCATTTTTGTTTATTAAGTCTGATGAAGTTATCCCAGAACCGGTCAAACTGATCTTAGAAAAATTCGCTTCACTTATATGCGTAAACATATTGATATATAAATCGAAGCGATGCTCGAACGCAAACCAGTTTGACATTCATGGCTGGTTTTTTGTCAATCACTTTGGGCGTTCCGCTAATGAATTGGGACAAAATGGAGGTAACGCTTCTATGCAAAAGGGAAGCCAGTTGGGCAGCACAAAAGGAAATGCTATGAAACGAGAAGGGGCTGCCCGTGAAGAGTATGGCGGTGTAGAGCATGACGGTAAAGAGCATGGCGATGAGGAGCATGACGATGAGAAGCATGACGACTTTTTGCAAAAAAAGGTGCAATCTTTCTGCATATTAAGTGAGTACATAGAAAAAATGGATCACAAAGGGTTAACAAATATTTTGAAAGAGGATGTAACATTTTCAGAAATGATTAAACTTATGGAGGATCAATTCAAGATAAAAATTTTTGTGAAAATTATGTACTCTGTGCTTAATGAGGATATGCTCATTTTGTAATTATCCTGGACCGACCTCGCGCAAACGGATGAGCAAATTCGTGATTTTTATACTAGTTTCATTCGCTCGTGTTAAAATGTGTGTGCATGTATGCCTACATGTGGGCAAAGTTTTTATAGTTATAAAGTGTCATTTTTGAGGGCTACTCCCCCTTCTTTGTGAATCATTCTTTAATAAGAAACTGCGCTTTGTTACTACGTAGGAATAAAAAAAAAAAAAAAAATAGACAACATTTTGGTGCCTAAATTACTGCTTCAGGTGGGGCTCTTTAAACGAAAGCGTGCTGTTCGTTCGGTTGTGTTTCCTGTGGGCCATTTAAATGTGGTTGTGAAGGTTGGTCTTGGTTGGGTTGGCCATCCATCACTTGTGAATCGCCTTTCCGGCAAAGGCTCTTTTTTTTTGCTAAATTGTGCCGCTTTTTATCTGGTCCCGCATGGATTCATGGACGTGATCACCAAACGGCGAATAGTCCTCACTGAACGAGATAAATAAATTATCCTCTCTTAAATGGTACTTTCTCAGGCACCAGTTTGTGCCACTTAAATGCCGATACGCTTTTACGTTTTTTTGCACCCATAAGGAATGGAGCGAGTTATTATTATTTTTTTTTTTTTTTAAATTCGTTGCTAAGTTTACTGCCCGAATCGTCTCTACAGTTTGGCAATTCCGTTGGGAAGCCATTTCTGACACGCATGTTGCTTAATTGAATGTTTTTCGGGTTTGAAAAATTCCTTTGGACCAAGTAGTGCACGCCATCCAACCTGCCATCCAAATAGATATTGTTCTCGTTCTCGGAACAGCTTTTTTTTAATGTTTGCCTTTTTTTTTCGCACCCTTTAGTTGTGTCTCTTTCGTTTTTTTTTTTTCTCCACATTTGCACCATTTCCGTTCGTCCAATTTTCACCATCTGTTTTGTCCCTTTTTATAGGTAACTCCACCGCGTTCTGCGTCACCCTGCTCATCTGCATCATCATCCTCATTAGCATCCTCATCCTCATTATCATCCTCATCATCATTATCATCCTCATCACCATGTGTATGTTCAAATTGGCGTCCTTCAGTTGCGTCCATCTGGTCGAATTTACCCCGTTCCTGTATTGTCATTTCGTTGTCTACCGAGCAGGTGTGCATAAGGTTTTCGCCACTGCTTCCCGTGCTTTTGCTGTCAATAGCTTCGCCGCTGTCGCTGTCTCTGCCGCTTTTAGGGTGGACCTCCTCGAAATGGAAGAGGCCCGAATCCATGTTGCTGCCACGCGGACCGTTCCCAGCCGTGTCATCAAAAATGGCAAAACCGCGGGGGTAACTTAAATTTCTGTTGTGAAAAGAATGCGCTTGCTTTTCGGGGCCACCCTTAGCAAACTGGGGAGGGTCATCAATTCCGCAGTTTGCAGCAAAAGGGCAGTTTTCACGGAGGGCATTTCCACTTTCACTTTTTCTTCCGCTGTGGTAGGCACCCTTTTTAAGAACATCACTGCTTAGCGATGCGTCCGTTGGGATGGAGGTGGGAATTTTATTGCTCCCAGAGCAAGTGATGTCAAGTGAATTTTCTAATTTTTCCGTTTTTAAAAAGTCTACTACACCCTCTGCATTGTGAGATATATATTTTTTACCATCCATTAACTTGCCTTCAAAATACTCCCCCTTCTGTGTGTCAACCTGCTCTCCAATTTTTACCTCATCGTTGTATTTACTTAGCGTTTTTATTTTATGTTTGCAGATGGCACAAGTATATTTTTCTCTCCTGATGGATTCGTTTATCGAAGAGTTCAGTATGTCCATATCGTGATGATTTTCTACTTTGAATAAATACTTATCACAAAATAGGCATTGTATATAGTTTACATCGTTTGAAATTTGTTCATTCCATTTTTTTATTTTCTCAATAATTTGATCTAACTTATTTGTGTTAATAAAATTCTGGGAGATACTATCGCAGTTGCTGTTTCCTCTTACGGCCCAATCCTGGTCTGTAAAATTGAAGCTTTGAGAAAAACTGTTCGAGTTGTAAAAATCGCTAAAATGGGATTGGTTAAAATGGTCGTTTATTTTTTCGTTATACTCTGTCTTGACTGTATTGTCATCACTCATGAGGACGCTGCCTCTCTCGCCATGTTTGACCATCCGTGGGGAGTCTTCTTTTTGCGTCGTATATTCCTTTGCGTGAATTGTCCCCTTTTGGGGGGTGCTCGAGGACGGGTTCCAATTAAGAGGCGTGTCTCCGTATATATGCTCGCTGATATCATATTTTAATTTTCTCAAATTGTGTTTTTCGTTGCATGAAGTGAAAAAATAATTTTCCTCCCTCTTTCCGTTTAACGAATTGGTGAAATTTGAGTATTCCTCTGGATTATAATCACCCCTTTTTAGTTCCTGCCATTTTGCCTTTATCTCATTTTGGCTTACGCCCCGATGAGTGTTTAACGGTTTGGAATTTTCTTCCCGCATGACTCTGTCGAATGTATCCACCTCATTATCGAAGAAATCGTAACTTTCCCTTTTTTCAAAATTAAAATTTTTGTCCAGATCGTGATTTTCCCTTTTATAGTTACAGTTTGTTGCATCGGAAGGAGGACTTAACTGTCCATTCTGTTGACCACTTCGTGCGGAGCATATCGCGGCGCCAACTCCTTTGCGGTCTCTTCCGATATGATGCATTTGCGTTGCATGTGTCTCACCCTGTGTTAGCTCCTTTTCTGGGGAGTTCCCTTTTTTTTTTTCCTTCTCGAACCAGTGTACGTTTTGAATTGGCGTGTTTTCATTTTCGTCCCTCTCAGCATGTGGAATGTTATTTGTTTTTTGTTTTTTTTTTTTTAATTTTGCTCCTATATACCTTGAGTGATTGTCACCATTGGTGAGCAAGTCTACATAGTGCTTCTCCATTGCATCAGCCGTAGCGCTGCAATCCGATTTGTTTACATTAAAATTCTCACGTGGAATGTTGTTCCCCACTTGGGGGACTAACTGGCATTTATCGTTCCTCCTACTGGGGGTGTTGCTATCCCTATTGTGTTCACGCACTTCGTTAAAATTGTCTACCAATAACTTGGACAGATTGTCATTTCCATTTTGACCTTCTTCATCGTTAATTACATTGGACTGTTTTTTGTATTTTTCCTCTTTTTTGTGTTTTTCCTCTTTTTTGTATTTTTCCCCTTTTTTGTATTTTCCCTCTTTTTTGCAATTTTTGTTCGTTCCAACATTTCCTTGTGCAATTTTTCCTCTGCTTGTGCACAGTGAATTTACAATATTGTCGTATGAGCAGTTTAGCTGGTACATATTTTTTCTTTTCTCCAAGCTGTCATTCGTATCACAATTGTTTTCGTAAACATTGATGTAGCATTCGCTTCGTGGGGGATACTCCGTGGTGCATCCCCCGTTTGGGAAGCTCAACCATTCTGCATTCTCCCCCCCGCTTCTACACTTATCACTCACGTTAAAATGCGCACTGAGCTGTTCTACAGGGATCGAATTTGTCAGATAATTGTTTTCATTTGTTGAAGCAAAATTCTTCTTTTTTGAACCTCCTATGTGGTGACTTAATCGCGTGAGGTGTTTTTCAAACGGATAATTTTGCTCACATATAAGTTTACCATTTAAAGTAGACCCGTTTTTAATGCCCAACGATTTTATTGAGTTAAGGGACTGCATGCAACCTTTTCTTCCTTCAGTATTATCATACAATTGTTCGCGCTTGTCTTTATCGCTTAACAAATTAGGACTTACGTAACAAACATTGGCTGGGTTTAAATTTATGTTCACGTGATGCAGTGAGCTACTCGTGGGGGTATCATTTTTGAGGGGCTTGTTTTTTCCCCCCGTTTGTGTAATATATGATGATGTCGAAGTAGCCCACTTGGAGTTAGTCATTCGGTGAGTAGAACTCTCGCATGTGGCTCCTTCTTCTGTGTTGCGTTTTCCTCTCCACGTGGTGCCACATAAATCAGGTGTGCTTTTCTGATTCCACCTCAAATTGGTGGAAGCGAAACTATCACTCTCTTTCTTAGTGATATATTTCCCCCCACTGCAGGGGATACTATTAATAGCGTGCTTCATCATACTGCCAGTAAAATCCGTATAGGTAAGCGATTCCCCTCCACAGAAAGGGCTACAACTGATGTGGCTACAGTTCGAGTTCGTTCTTGTTACAAGAAAATTGTGTTCACAAATTGGGGTCGGCAAAGTGAATATTTTTCTCTCTTTATTTTCCCTATCCCTTGGGACATTCCAATATGTCTTATTGTTTTTCCCAACTTTGTACCCATCTGTACAATTTAAATAATTGCTGCATTCTCTTTGATCAAAATTTTGTGCATGTTCATAAATTGGATCTATTGCTCGATTGGGTGCATTGCTAAGCCTTTTACGAAAATTGCCTCTTTCTTTCTCACACAAAAAGTAGCAATAAAAGGTGTTAGCTTTGAAGTGGTGCAAACATGGCTTGTAATTGAAAAGACAAAGAGACCCTTTAAAGTGCAATTCATTTTTATCATAAAGGTGAAAGCCATTTGCTGCTGCACATTTTAAGCTCCTTAAGAGATAATTCGAACTGGCGCTATAATGTCCTCCCAATTTTGTCCAATTGTGTAGGAGATATTTAGACACCTTAATTCTGTAGAGCAGTTCGTATTTAAAATGTGTTTTTGAACAATGGCCTTTCTCGAAACTTCCTTTTTTTCGCACAAGTACTTTTTTATTCATTGCTGCACAAATGGAATCTTTTTTGCTCATTCGCCTTTTTGTCATTATTGAGCCCCTCCAAGAAGGGGAGTTTCTTTTTCTTAACCTCATGTGGTTCATTTCTTCCCCACGATTACGCAGATTGGTCATGTCTGCGCGTCGAAAAGGACAATCAGGTTTGTTACTTTCTACCGAACTGTCTTTGCAAAAAAGTTCGCTCTTATTTGAGGAACGATCGCTTGATGAACTTTTCACAAAGGGAGGAGCTTCTCTCTTAGTGATGCTATTGTTTTTTCCCAAACATTTTTTCTCACTTTGATTTAGATAATATTCAATTCGCTTAATTCTTTTGTTTGTTTGAACACAAATTTTGTGCACATCTGCGTCGTCTTTGTATAGATGATACATAAAATTTTCTTTTCCTTTTCTGCAATCGCGTTTTTTAATCTGATTTGTTGAAACTTCTTCCTCATCGCACGAATTGTGTAACTTATTTTTTTCCGATATGCAGTTATTTATCTGGTGCACAAGTTCGTTAATTAATACGTTGTCTCTTTCGCAACACTCATGTGTGGAAGTGCCCTTGGCTGAATCACCATTCTTCACTTCTTCTGATTCTTGAGCATTTTTTCTAACGTAGTCCCTCAACCTGCATAAATAATTATATTCCTCCTGCAGGAGAAAGTTCAGTTTATTTTTATATCGAGTGTAGAAGGATAGTATTTCTTGGAGGATATGTTCCTTTCCATGGTTGTTGCCTTGTTGATCAGTGTGCACATCGCTGTGCGTGTCATCATGCAGGTCAGTACTTATACAATTTGCACTTCCTTTTTTGCGTTGCTTTCCAAGCTCTATGTTTTCCCCCTTATGTGGCAATTCGGACCCTTTTCTGTTTAGCTTAACTGGATTGGAGTTTTTCCATAGATCATCTGTGCCTCTTTCTGCTACTATGCTATGGCCCATAATGGAGTTGTTCCCTCTTCTTAACTTCTCAGTTGGTTCATCGAAGTCTCCACCAAGTACTCTTTCATAGGGGGTGTTACTTGTGGTGTTGCTTCTGCTTATTGTGTTTCCCGTTGCATGACTTAACAGATCCGCAATTTCGCCGTTCGAGTTGTTTAAGTTTGCTTCTTTTTTTGGTGCACAATTAAATGAAATCCGTTCCTTTTCAATTATTCTATCTTGTATTTTTATTTTACTTTCCCCCATGTTTTTCCACCTTTTAGAGTCAATACATGTGTTTTGTGCTTTGTCTTCATCTTTAAGGGCACACACTTTGGCTTTCATTTCGTGCATTTGATCACCTTCTTTGCCATTTGTGCTTAATCTATCCCTATGTGTGTCACTATTATTATGAGGGAATATTCCATAATCGCTCATGTTATGCAAGCCTTTTTCAGCGAGGCTACTTTTGTTGTTTTCTTTAAAGTGGCTTGAGTTCTTTTCATCCTCATTATTGGAATTATCTTCGTGGTTCTTCAATTCGCTCTCACACGATGTAACCATGTTGTGGTAAAATTGATCACCTTTGCAACCGTTTGAGTTTTCTCTAGTGTGTTCAATGGACCTAATTGGTGAGTAGCTATGGCAGTCCTCCTTTACGCTGTTGGCATATTCACTTCGGGAGTTCGGAGACTTCTCTTGGAGTGTATGAATTCCTCCACTTGTTGCATGCATATGCTTTTCTATCTTCGTTTTGGCAAAAATTGTCATGTTTATTTTTTTCCTCTTCTTTTTTACCACTAAGAATTGGAATTTCTTACCGAAGGAGTTGTCACATTTGGGGAAATGATGTCCCCCCATTGGATCGTCAATTAAATGCAGTCTGCGATGGAGTGACTTGTATTTTGATACCCTTCTGGGGAGTGTATAAGCATTTCGAAAAATGTACCTACAGGTATGACTACGTTTATTTTTATGATTACATAATTTGTTATCCCGAGTGTTGGCTGATTTTTTTTCTTTTTTTTTCCCATGATTGTCTTTACGTCCCCTTCTACCTCTTCTGTCGTCATTGACTTGTTCGCACATTTTGTCCTTTTGCTTAGCAGCGCTGAGGCTGTTTTTACATTTTTTGTAATTATTACTACTTGGCACAGAAAAATTGCTGCTACAAGAGCGTATGTAATATTGACCTTGTGACTTATTGCCACTACTGCTACTACGACTGCTTTTTGCCTCCCAATTGGGTGGCAATTTTTTGCCTTTCAGAGAAGTTTCCTCTTCCATAACGGATCGGTTTTCAAATTGGCGGTAAGTGTCTTCATTTCGGTGCCCCTTTTGTCGGGGTGCATTACACCGTTTAGTGAAATAATGGGAAGTATTTCCTCGTTCTGCATTTATTAAATCATTTTGATTAATCTTGCTGGAGGAACATCCTTTCTGGTTGTGGCTACTCCTGTGGGCTGTCCCTTTTGCGATTCTGTCTTGGCCATTTTGGTATGGGTGTTCCATCCTTTGTATTTTCGTATGCTCTTTTCTTTTCTCCCTTTCTTCGGTTTTCTCATCAACTTCGCCCCATAAACCGTTTTTACAACTTTCGCCTTTACGACTGTAGTGCATGTTATAGCATTCGACAGCGTTGTCGGGAAAGGGGGAAAAGGACGCGTGTTCCTTCCCAAAACTTCTAGTCCTGATTTTCAAAGTAGCATATGTCTTCTTCTTATCACTCAAAACTTTCCTAAATTTGCTTATTAATTCTGTTTGTTGGTCTTTATTTTCTTCATTCACATTTTTGCTTTTTACATGTTCATTTTGGTTCCCTAAATTGTTTTTCAAATGTTTCAGTTTTTCACTTTTGCTTTTTAATTTTTCATTCTTACTTTTTATATTTTCTCTTTCAACCGTTTTAAAAATCCTTTGGAAAAGTTCATTTTCTTTGACGCTGGACAAATCGAACTTATCGCTGGTGGGGGGGTCCCATTTGATTGCCTTACTATCTTTGCTAAAATCGAACGTAGTTTTTTTATATTTTTGGGACAAGCTGGGCGAACCTTTCTTGGCATTGTTCTTCTTCTGCCTAAAGCTGCACCATTTGTCCTTCTCGCTTTCATTTCGCCTGGAACCAGCTGATGTGATAACTAACTTTTCTACCTTTTGATTGACATCATCTTTATGAATGGAACTGTCCGCGCTTCTCTCCTTTGCTCCATAATTTTGTATTTTCTTGATGTTCTTTTTAGATTGGGCTAGCTCATTTACAAGGCTATAAAAAAAAAGGGGAGGGGAATGCACATGCACATCATATTTTGCCTGCAGGTGTTGCAGACTCAGAGGGGAAGCATTTCACAAAAATGTGTACCCCCTCGTGTGGGTTGTTTATACGTTGATGCGTTAGCTACGCGGCATTTGTGGGAATGGCTGTCTGTATATGTATGCGCGCATTTGGCGCGTGTTGCCTACTTTTCCAATTTTTTGTCTTCCGCTGGAACGAGAGAAAAGAATTTCTGTATGAGCATGTTACATGTGTGTGTATATGCACAGGTGCTAAACTAGCTCAAAGGAATTACTACAAAGTTAGAAGGACGACTGGTCAGTGTTGCCCTTTTGCGTTTGCTTTTCTTTATTTCTCGTTCTGTCTTTTTGAAGTTTCCTTTTTTTTAGCTAT
>NC_020405.1:2771876-2815774 GCF_000321355.1 Plasmodium cynomolgi strain B
AAAAAAGTGCGACACACGATTTTCTGGGCGCTCCTTACAGCACGTGCAATTTTTACGCGTAATGGCTGCCCTGCCGTAGAGAAAACAAAATCGTAAATATAACAGCACAGTGTAAGAACGCGCAAATATTATAGAGAAAAGTTTCCTGTATACACACGCGCATGCTTTCTTTGATGTACTTAATATACACATTTGGACGCAAAAAAAAAAAAAAAAAAAACACTCGAGTTACACCTACGCTGAAGTGGAGAATAGTCTTATGTGGCCTATATAACACCAGATGGCACTTGCGGAAATTTATAAAGAAGGCATTTTCGAACAAAAAAATAGCGAGGCAATTTTAAAATAACATTTTCTGTTTGAGTTACTGCATTTGTCCCTTGGCGATGATGGCCGAGCACGGAATGGACGAATGCGCAATTTTGTTTTTTACTACTGTTTGCCTTATTTTGGAGTTAAAAAAAAAAAAAGGGACACTCACGAAATAGATGGGTGTGTCATTAAATAAATATGTATGCATGTATACACATATGCAAGTTTTTACACAAGCATGAATGTCCGTTTGTTCATGCGAGGCATACATTGTCGGAGCAGTCACTCCACTTTGTAAGCATTTTCGAGGACTGCCAATAAGCAGAATGTTCTCAATTCAAACGTTCAGGATACGCACCATGTTACGTTAGAAGAAAATATATGAAAGGGTTGCCAAATGTTGTCAAGCTTTGCCAAGTGTTGTCAAGCTTTGCCAAGTGTTGTCAAGCTTTGCCAAGTGTTGTCAAGCTTTGCCAAGTGTTGTCAAGCTTTGCCAAGTGTTGCTAAGCTTTGCCAAGTGTTGCCAAGACTTGCCTGACTTTTTTTTCTTTTTCTTCTCCTCTCATGTGCGTTTTTTTTACCCGCTTATAATTTCGTCAAAGCGTGAATTGCGCGAATTGCGCGAATTGCGTGAATTACGCGTTGTGGTCATCTCCAGCAATATTAGTTTCTCCCCCTGGTAAGGGGAATGGTGCTTCCCCTCTTGCGCCTTAAAATTGTAGCTTCGACTTTCTAGACATAACGCTACTTCGGTGATGGCTGCGGCATATATGCACATACATGTGCTTGTGTGTGAATGCCACCCTACGACCAGCCTTCCTCAATGTAGCCACCTTGCCCGCACGTTATGTCTTGGCCCTTATCTCCGTTCATCGCAACTTCGGCTGTAAACTGGTATTCGATGTTATTCTGGTTGTCCTTTTCCGCGCGCCCATAGTTCTGTGCATGTTTGTAAATATACATAGACACAAAAATTACAACTGCACCAGCGAAGACGGTTATGCTTCCGTACTTGAATTTTTTGCTGCTATGTGCTCTGCTTTCGCTGCGTCCGTCTTGACTCGTGTTTTCGTCTCCACCTTCGTCTCCACCTTCGTTTCCACTTCCGTTTTCACCTGCGTTATCATTCCCGTCCCCCTTTTCGCCCCCCTCAGTGGCCTCCTTTCTCGTCTTATCATCCTCATTCAACGTGTTCGTCACGTCCTTTTGAATCTCCTCTTCCAGGATTTCACTAACCCTCTTGGAAATATTTTTGGGAAAGGGGGTTTGGGTATCATCCGAATCTATGATAAAATTATTCTGACCAACAATAAGATATTTGTCATTTTCTAATTCCCCGCTGGAATTTTTTTTATAAAATAGCTTATGGACACTCTTCATATCTGAGAAGTACTTGTATGGGTTATCATTTTTTCCTCCTTCCACTTTTTTGTTACTTTCTACAAAATCTTCAAGGACGTCTAATTTTTCCTCTACATCTTCTTTTTGTTCACTATTCATTTTTTTACTATCATATGTATTTACTACATTATCAATTATTTCGTTTATATTTTTTACGTCATCTTTTTCTTTCTTTGATTCAATTTTTTTCGATTCTTCTTCTGGCAATACGCTCGTTTTTTGTTGTGTAATTATGGAATCTGTGTCTACATTGGTTCTACTCGAAACTTCACCAGTTGGTTCCTTTTTGCTATTTGTTGTGGATGTGTCTTCTACCTGTTCCTTCACCTCTCCATCTGTTTCTTTACTCACTTCAGTTTGTGCATGTGGTGATATGCTTGCCTTTTCCTCATCATCTATTCTATAATCTAAAATTTGTTCATGTTTTTCTTGCACTTTTTGTTCATTTTCACCATTTCGATCTAAGGTGTTTACTCCTTCATGTTCCTTTGGAGTCACTTCCCCCTTTTCGTTATGTGCAGAATGTGTATTAGCACCACCTGCCAGTTCTTCTTTCTTCTCCCCTCCTCCCATTGTCCCATCAATGGGGTTCACGCTATCTTCATGCAGCTTCTGGTTTATGTCAGAACTTTCGCCTTCCTCCGATATTTTGCTCTCACGTGATGCATCGATGGGTTTATCCTTTATGGTCTCACCTTCTTCCGAGCTCCCCTGTACGTGTTCACTTTTGACTCCTTCAACTTCAGCTGCTTCGCCATGTTCTCCTGCTTTGCTATGTTCTCCTGCTTCGTCAAGTTCTCCTGCTTCTTTATGTCCTCCTGCTTCTTTATGTTCTCCTGCTTCTTTATGTTCACCCATTTCTGCATGGTCACCTACTTCTTTATGTCCTCCTGCTTCTTTATGTTCACCCATTTCTGCATGGTCACCTACTTCTTTATGCTCTCCTGCTTCTTTATGTTCACCTACTTCGTCATGCTCTCCTGCTTCTTTACGTTCACCCATTTCTGTATGGTCACCTACATCTATGTGCTCAGCCACGTCTGTATGTTCGCCTATTTCCCTACTTTCTATAATGCCGTCATGTTTACTAGTGACTTCAGTTGCATCTGCACTTTCACCAGTGACTTTAGGTTCACCGCCATCTTCATTTTGAACCACATTCATGCTTTCACCTATGTCTTTATGTTCGCCTACATCTTTGTGTTTGCTTTCGTCCATGGCTTCGTGTTTACCTTCATTTTTAACACCAACTATATCCATATGATCTCCTTTAACTTCAGCTACTTCTTCCCTTTCACCTTCTTCTTGGTGCTTTCCTACATCTTTGTGTTTACTTTCGTCCACTGCTTCGTGTTTACCTTCACTTTTAGCACCAACTATATCCATATGGTCTCCTTTAACTTCAGCTACTTCCTTCCTTTCGCCGTTGGCTATGTGTTCTCCTACATCTGTGGGTTCACCCACATCAATGTTATCACCCGCATCAGTGTTATCACCCAAATCGTTATTATCACCCGCATAAGTGTTATCACCTATATCGTTACTTCCCCGCTTACTTTCACCCATGTCTTTGTGTTCGCCTATTTCTGTATGCACACCCACATCTGTGCCTTCAGCTACATTTTTACTTTCATCTACGGCTTCATCCTTACTTTCACCCTTAGCTTTATGTTCATCTGTAATTTCATCCACGAATTCACGTTCACGCGCACCTTCCTCTTCCACTGCATCTCCTTCTTCTACCGCGTCTCCCCCTTCTACTACGTCTCCTCCTTTGACTGTTTCTCCTCCTTCTACTGCATCTCCTCCTTCAACTACTTCTCCCCCTTTGACTGCGTCTGAATGTTCTCCCACAATTCCATCCGCTACATGAGGCCCTTTCACCGCATCGCCTGCTATTACATGTGTTGGAACAAATTCACCGGTTAACTCGTTTCTGCCCTCCGTTTCATCTGCCAAATGGTCTCTTTTGTGTGATTCCCCTAATACTGTTCTGTCGACACTTGTTTGATCCTGTGTCTTGTGTTCCTTTCCAGTTTCTTCATCTTCTTGTACTTGCTGTTGCGTGTGGACATGACCTGTCGCCAATTCCTCTGTCACATGTTCGTTGGATGTTCTACGTTCTTCCTCAATTTCTTCTTTTACTTGATTGTATGTCGCGTGATTATCAAATAATGCTTCTCCTTGAATATGTCCCCCCGCTGTTTGCTCTTCCTGTTCCCTTTCGCTTGACAGTTCATCTCCCTTTTCACCATTATGTGCGTCCGCATGTTCTCCAAAGTTATGACTTATTATGCTGTTTTCTCTCAGAGTTTCTTCTAATTCTTCGGGATCATTCGTATTACTATCTTCCACAATATTTTCTGCATCGTTCATATCTGCTTTGTGAATATCGTTCATATCAGTTTGTCCTACATGTTCCCTTATGTTTTTATAGGATGCTTCATGTTCATTTACGTCCTCTTCGGATACTTTTCCTTTGTTCGTATCATCACCTGATATTATTTCTCCTCCTGTAGATTCACCTGATATTTTATGGCTTTCCCCATTATTTTCAATGACTAAATGATCTTTGCCTGTTTGAACATGCATAAATTGTTTCCCTTCATTTCCTTCTTCGAGACTTCTATGCTCGCTGATTGATTTACTTGATATGTGACTCGTTTCTTTCGCGTGCTTGTTATCCGTTTGATCTTCCGCTATAACGACGTGATTCTCGGATACGTTGGCAGAATTGGAATCTTCTGCTTCCCTGTTTTTTTGCTCACTTTCGCGTTCGTTTTCGTCTTTGCCTTTAAATTGGTGTTGACTTTCTCCTTCGTTGTGCAACTGATCTGTGCTTATTCTTTCTCCTTGTAAAGTATGCCCATCCGTGCTATGACTCGCTATGTGATGTTCCTCTGTTTTTGTTTTATCTGGAATGGCGGATTCGACCAAATGGTTACTCTCTTCCGATTTTTCCTTCATTTCGTGCACGACATGGGATTGCGTAGTTGTTTCTACGCTTCCATCCGTATTATCATGTGTTTGTTTATTATGTCCACTAACTCGTCCATGGTTCGCATCATGCATCTCTGTTGTGTGCTCAGTTGATTTTTTTTTCTCACTTTCCATTTGTGGCAATTCATACTGTTTTTTGAAGCCATCCGGAACGTGGTTCATAATTAGAAAGTCTCTTAGTAAGCTGTCACGATTCGTACTTTTATGTTCTTCTCCCTGTCTATCTCCCACTTGCCTATTTAAGCCTACCTCTTTAGCCTGTGTATGTTGTGACTGTCCCTCTACTACTTCCTCACCATTTATATTTCCTTTTTGTCCAACATGGCTCACTTTATCTTCCCCTTTTTCTATCCCCTGCTCTGCAGTTACTCCCGTTTCTCCGCCTACTTGATCAGTTCGTGTCGTAACTTCATCGGTGTTATTCCCGATTTGATTCGCTTGTTCGTTTGTGTGTCTGTTCGCGTGTTCGTTTGTGTGTCCGTTCGCTTGTTCGTTTGTGTGTTCGTTTATGCGCTCGTTCGTGCGTTCGTTTGTGCGCTCGTTCGTGTGTTCATTGGCGCTTTCTTGGACTTTAGCCGCGTCTTCAACACGACCATGTGGAGTTATTTCTTTCTGTGCACTTTCCTTTGGTGTATCTGTACGCCCAGTTCCTTCTTCTTCCACCCCTTTGTTCACTTGAGTTATTTTATCTTCTCCACCTTGACCATCACCACCGGTTTCGCTTTCCCCTTTCGGTGGAGCACTTTCCTCATACAATTCTTGCTCATGTTTATCAGTCAATTCGTCCTTACCATCATGCGTGCTTTTATAAACAGGTGAATTATTATGATAAGCTGCAGAATGTCCCTGCGATGTGTCTGCTCTAGGGTGACTATTTATTGCATCACCAGCGTTCTCAGATGTGACATAATCATTTGAATTTACCTCGTGATCTTTGCTACTACCAATTGGAGATTTTGTGTTGTCATTTTCTTCTGGGATTATTGGTTGATTATTTGAAGATTCTCTAGCTTCCACATTAGGCAAATAGCTCCCATTTGACAAACTGGGTGAATCGATTTCCGCAGTTCCATCTTTTGCCACAGTGTCAATCGTATCCACCTTTTCGATTTCATCTGGTTTTTCAAGATTGTTGTCTTTGATAATTTCTTGCTCCATTTTCTCTTCCTTTTGTTGTTCTTCATCAAGTATATTTTTTGCCTCCTCAGAATTGAGCCTATTTCCCTGGTTAGTGCGCTCTTTATCATTTTCTTCATCCCCTTTTCCATCCGCCATTGTTTCACCTTCCGCCAGCTTCTTCCCATCAGTTTTTCCTGCAGTGCCCGAGTCTGCCATCCCGACATTTGTGCTTTCGTCTTGGTGAATTCTAATTCTATCTGCATTACCCGCGGTACCCGCATTTGCAGTTTCGACGGTATCACTCCCGCTTTTATCCTCTCCATTTTGCTTATTAGCGGTACGGCTACCTACAGTCGCAGCATTAATACGTGCCTTAACCCTTTTTTTTACCTTTACAACTCGCGTATTCTTACGGGGTCTCTTCACAACGAAGTTTCCAAACTTGTCGATGACATCTACCTCATCGCCCTGCTCGATATGCTGAAGCAAAAGCTTGTGATTTTTAATAAGAAGGTGCTGTCTTTCTATCATCGAGTCTGTTTTTTTTTTTAGTTGAGCGCTTGCTTCCCTCAACATTCGTGGTTGAGCACCCTCTTCGCCAATTTCCCCTTTGTATGGTTTGTTCATAGCCTTCCGTTCTTTGATTTCATCTGCACGCAGATCGTCTGTATAATTATTGAGCATTTTTAGTAAATTTTCATAAGTTCTATGATGATTTTTTTTTCTTTGCTGAGATGAGCAATTTGGCAAATCATTACATTGGACATATTGTTCTAAAATTTCGTACGCTATAACATGTGGTTTGAACATATATCCTTCATCACAGATACCTCTGCAGTTGTATATTTCGTTAGTACATTCGCTTCTGTAATCTTCCCTGATTATTAATTCATAGTTGAAAAGGCTTCTACAATGAGGAGTGTAGTAATCAGTATTAGTGATATAAGTTTCAAGGGTAACTTTTTTGGGAATGGTTCTCTGTCTTTTCCTAAATTCACAAGGCCCACTCCAATCAGACCAATCGTTATACCTCGCACAAGTTGCACCATATTCCAAAGCATAGCAAAATCTGTCTACACTTATTCTAGCGTGAATATCAATTTCATCGGTAAAGAAATACGCTAAAGGAATGTGGGAAGATTTATGATAACTCATTTCAGAGATCAGAAAGGTGAGCCTCTTGGATTCCTCAGAATTGTCTGAGTAAAAAAAAATCCCCAATTTTTTACTTCTAATGTCTCTTATGTAATTTATGAATTCATCAGGATATTCTGAAGGCTCCATATCTCCAAAAAATTTACAAATAATTATAACATTTTTGTTATATTGCATTTTGGGGTTATTTAATATATAAGTTTCGTAATACTCCTTCAAAGATCCAAATACATTTGAGTGCCCATGTTTTGTAACTCCATAAAGTTCATGATCCTTCTGAAAAGTCGTTAATGTTTCCATCATGTCAAACCCAAATAGCATTTGTCTCATATCTGTATACACAATTTTATCATCAAAAAAGGAATATGAAAAATAATTCCAACTGTTGTACAGAGAAAACGCCATGCTTGCAATTCTGCGACCTAACAAATAGCTATACCTGCTAGAATACCTTTTTTCTGCACTCACCAGGACGTGAATGTTCATTTCGCTGCAGTAGTCCTCAAATAAAAAGCTATCTTCCTCTAAATTGGTAAGATGGGAAAAGGGAGGGGGTGGTGGTGGAGAAGTTTCACAAGTGGGTTATACGCTAGTGTTACGGCAAATGTTTATCCCCACGCAGGATGCACAGGAAAAAAAAAAAAAAAAAGCTCATCTGTCTACTGGTTATAAGCGGTTTGTGTGTGGGTTGCTAGTGGTGAGTGCGTACTCATGGTTCATTGAAAAGTACACTTGCTCACACTTAGGAAATCATTTTCAGAAAGAATGATGAAATTTCAGTTGCAAGAACAATGCATGTAGACAACTGCGTGTATCGGTTTTATGAGCAAGCACGTGAGGTTCAGCGTTTGGTTTTATGGCGAAAAAGGTCTATTTTGAAACATCCGCTGCGGCATGTTCATAGAGGAGCGACAAACGCGTTCACCTCAGTATATTTATACACTCATATGTACAATACATGCTTGCATACATGCGCCCATGGGGGCATGTTCTTTTTTTTTTTTTTTCCCTTACCTGAATACTTTGTACCATAAGTTTTGCCAAATGCCAGGAGCAAAAGGCTAAAGGTACTTAACAGCATTAACAAGTTCATTTTTAAGGTAAAAAAAATTGAACGTAGTAATGGACACGGGGACAACTTTTTTTTTTTTTGAGAAAGGTCAGCAGGCACTTTGGTCTATAAACACGTTAAGCTCTTTACTTTTTCCTCTACAGTTGTATCTTCGCCTAGGGCTATATTTCCACGTTTAGCTTTATACAAGCCTCGAATGTGAATCTTCCTTTCTTATTTAGCCCACAACATGTTTTAGCGCATCGGTTGTGCCCTCCTCGTGGTTCTTAGTATAGGGGCGCAGGTGTGTACACATGCATATATAAACAAGTATACAAATATGTACATATATATACTTGTGCTTATGTTTATGCTTTTTTGTGTCTTCTTTTGTTTTGCTTTGTTTTCTTTTGTTTTCTTTTCTTTTCTTTCCTTTTTTTTCTTTTCCTTTTTTTTCTTTCCTTTTCCTTTCTTTTCTTCCCTTTCGCAACGGAACAACCTCTTTTTAAATCACAGCGTGCGCCACAAGCCAAGCGTTCGTGTGCGCATAAACATATGCAAAACAGAACATACCCTTCAGGTGTAAATCTGCAAACATAAGCAACTTTATGTCCACCGAAAAGCAAACGGAATGTAGAAAAGGAGTTAGCTAGTTGGTACATTAAAGAAATTACCTACACAGGAAGCATATAAAAAAGATTTTCCCATCTTTCCCAGTTTTTCATAATTGGAAGTGTTGCCGTGTGTAAGACGGAAAGCACACCAAGTAGGCAACCAATGCATGTGTTATTGGCTAGGAAAAGAATGCCTAAAAAATAAGCTGTTCTGTAAGACATTTTTAGTAGAATTTGCAATTTATATGAAATAATGATGTTGCATTATGCCTAGGAAAATTGTGGGGAATGCACTCAGGGAGGAAAAAATAATGAAGAAGGGAAGACAAGTGGCGGTTCAACCCATTTGACTTTTTCATGCTCACTTTGGCTGCGTCTACACGTTTGAGTTGTAAGTTTCTTTTCTTTCTTTTCGTGTAAGATTCCCACCTTGCGCCTGCTTCTAGCAGCACAGAAATTATCCACCGTTTACTCACATGATGAAATGGCTATAAAATTTCCAAAGTCCCACTTGAGTTTTCGTTCTAGTACAAGTGAACGCAAATTAGCAGAAGATAAAATGGGAGGCCATTACCCTTACCGGTTATTCATTCTTGGAAAGCTTAACAACGTGGTTGTAAAAGGGACATCCTGCTTCTACCAATTCGTTTTATTTTTTTAAGCAAATTTTGTTAACATTAATCTGTTTTTTTTTTTTTTTTTGTTTTCCTTACAAGACGTTATTTCCATCCATGCCAAATTGCTTCTTTCGTTTACCCCTTACGTGTTCGCCATGTTGTCATTACATGAGGAAAAGGAAAATGTGTACACATACGAAAGGTGTCACTCTTGGGTAGGTAATTATTTCTACACTTTTTCACTTTACCTAGCTTGTTCATATATATGTCTGCATTAATCCTATAAATTTGCTTACGGTTGAAAAAATGAAGAAGAGGTGGATCCATCCGTGCACAGACATTTTTCCTTTCGTTAAATCCGGAGGGACACGCCTCATCACGCAAGCGAATAAATACTCGCATACGTATATATATGCATATGTGTGTATTTACTCATTTTAATATACTCCTTTTATTTTTCCTAACAATCCACATTAAAGCTATGAGCGACCGTTTACGCGTGATTTAAAAAAAATATTTTCCGCGTAACTTCGTATGTAAAAATTGCTTGGTAAAAATAACCAGAGCACAGTTGCCCTCATGAAGTTGCTTCCTTTTGTCTTTAATTTAATTCAAAATAGAGGCCTACACAGGCTTCATTATTCGCCCTTTGTAAATACTTTAAAAATTGTGGGTAACAATTGTGTAAACATATTTTGGGAAAGAATGCGGTAAAATTGAACACCCCTCTTCGCAGCACAAAACTAGGGTTGTAAAAAAAAAACGCGTTGCGCAAAATCCGGGTTGCAAAAAAAAATAAAACGCGTTGCACAAAATCCGGGTTGCACACATTACTGTACTTACCATTATTTATCGAAAAAATGAATGAAAAAAAAGCGGCTAAGTCGCAAAAAGGAGGTTCTCAAAATTGCAATTTTTTGATGCTCATATTTGCAAAAATGTTATCTTAACGCGATTTGAAATGGCTACTCCGTAGGTGTCGAGCGACTTTGGCGGAAATCCCAATTGGGTGAACATGTAACGTGCACTTATGTGTGTCTATATGTAACGCTGGGTGTTGTAAAAAGTCGCAGTAGAATAAGCACACTGCTTTGCTGTCCTTATCATTCATGTTCGTGCACGTACACATAATATTTCCATTTCATCATGTAGCTGCCCATTCGATAAACTTTTTTGCGTTATGAAAAAATTTAATAGGGGGGAAAGAAACCTCATGATGCGTGCTCTCTGCGCATATATAAAAAGAAACGCAGTGGTGAAGTGGTAGTAACAAAAAAATTCCCTTCCATTTTATGCATTTGTATGCGATAAATGTGAGCATTTTTGAATATTTTTTAATCATCACATTTTTAAAAGAGGAAAGAAAAGAAAAAACTAAACATTTTGGGGTCTCCGAACCCTTAACGGTGAAGAATTGTTGCAACTTTTTTTTTTTTTCTCCATTTCCGCGACACTTTAGAAGTTCAGTAAGTATTTCACGAAAGGCAACATATGTGTATGGGGGGAAGGATTTAAAAAGGCATGAGTTCAACACACGCCTTTTTTTTTGGGGGGGGGATGTTTCTAAAAAGGATTATTTGGGCTTTATTTTTGTAACCTACAAAAAGGGTTAAGCTTGTTTATTGGGTTTATGTAGCCGTGACGACGCAGCATCGGTAATTTTGCTGAGTACCATTATATTAATACAACGGCAGGTCGGCTTGCGCTTCCTTTGACCCCCCTTTCCGCATCGATCTGGGTATCTTCTCAAAAGTTCCAATGGCTTATGTAATTCCGTTCAGTTTTCTCCAAAATTAGAGGAGCCCATGTGGTGGAAGCCAGGTGTTCGAATTTAATCATGACTGTCACTAAAGGGCATCGTATAGCAGTGTGCTGTTCACCATTCCGCAAATTTCTGCCCATTTTTGATGTAATAAATATTAACCTCATTTGACAGAGTTGTGCAACTTATGTCATCGAAGGGGGGGGGGAAGAAAAGAAAAGATAAAAAAAAGTATATATAATAACAAATATGAAATAAGAAAAAACGAATAAGGAATAACGTGTAACAAAAAAAGCATAACAAATAACGTATAACATATAAAGCATAACAAATAAGGTATAAAAAATAACGTATAACAGATAATATAGCATAATTGGAAAATGCATGGACGGAGAGCCGGCAGCTCGAAAGATGAGAAAGCCAAGCTAGAAAAGGTCAAAGAATTAATTCCCCTTGTGAACCATTTGATAAAAAAGAAGAATGAAAAAAACTATGATAAAGAATACATCGAGACGACATCCGTCATTTTGAGGAGGTGTCCTTATCTACAGACTTTGTGGAATTTCAGGAGGGAATATTTTGAGTCTGTGCAAAATACCGGCTCACCGGTTGGCGAAGTGGGGAAAGGTTAGAAAAGGCATACAAAAGCGCAGCACATATGAAACGGCACTCTTTGTGTGGTATACGTGCTACACATTGTAAGAGAAAGAAAGACAAGAGGGGGGAGGAATTCCCAGTCCGAGGGTGCACACCAGTGTGTGCAAGGCATCGTCAATTGAGAAAGGGGGTTGAATCTTTTCACCACTGTAACCACACATGTTTGTAGCATGTCGTATGAACCTAGTTATTCATACTTCTAAGGAAAAAATACATTATGAAACGCTTCTGTTTGAGGGCATTTTTCCCCTTTTTATAGGCGACGAAGAAGCGGATTGCCCGAAGCACCCCTCCCCTGAGGAGCTAAAAATTTTGATGAAAAATGAAAACACAATGGTTGAAGAAATTTTGAGCAAATTTAACAAGTGCAACGAATTATGGTTTCACAAATTGTGGATAATAAAATTTTGTCTAAAAAATGATCTAATGGACTTTTCTGATCTGATGAATGAGTTAGAATTTTGCAAAATCGCCTTCTACAAGGATGATAGGAACTACCACTGTTGGAATTATCGGTCCTACATCATCGCGTGTGTGCATATATATGTGAAGAGGGGGAAGAATGGGAAGGCACACAGCGGGGAAGGCAGTACTTACGAACTTGACCCCGCCTCCGCAGAACTTGGCAACCAATTTGACGTCCATAAGTCCAATTACGAGCTGTCGAAAACATTGATTGAAAGAAATTTTTCCAATTTCTCCGCCTGGTTTCTGAAATACACCATACGTGAATCCCTAATCTGTGACGAAAACGAGTTAGACTTGATAAAAAATGCAATTTTCACGGATCCGTTTGATCAAAGTTTGTGGGAATTTTATAGATGGTTTCTTTTTCAAAAGGGTAATGACAAGGAGGAAATATTTTTCACTCTGTTGCAAAATAATTGCATTTATTTTTTTTTCCAAAACTTGGTTAAGGCTAATCTATCCAAATCAAAGTGTTACGATGATAATGGAAGGGAAATAACTGGAGAGTGGGGCCAACATTTCGTAGCTCTCAACAACCCGCACGACAGTTTCGAATCCTACGTATATTGTTTCAAAATCACCGATAAGCATATCCTTTTGAGTGGCCAACCTACTTATTTAAAATTTTGTATATTCTATTATAAGTATAATCTTTACGAACCAGAGGAGATACATTACGAAAAAAATGTCCTGCGCGATCTGATGGTGTGCCATGACTTTTTAAGTGAAGGAAACAAATATGAGCACAACTTTGAGTACCTGATCGATTTCCGGAAGTTTTCCCAAAATGAACATTTCAAAATATTACTAGATTATGATAGAAAGAGGGGAACAGACGTTAAAATGGACTCCAAGTCTAGTTGTGTTAGCCCATTCACTCCGTTATATAAATATATCAATCGCTCCAATATATTGTTGAACACAGCCAAGGACATAAATTTCGCTTCATTAAATTTGGAGCTTGAGAAAATAAATGAACTACTACTTTTGGAAAGCAATTGCAAGTTCGCCTTATTTACGAAGTAAGCCAAGGAGAAGAGAGTTCTCCCCTCCTCATTAGTTTGCAATTTGTTCGCCGCGCCGATGCTTTTGCTGCCAGATTAATAGGCCTTTTTAGGCGTTTATACTGAGGTGTTCGAAATGTCGAGAGTCTTCACCTGTGAGGAAGAACGGACGTGCGACGACAAAGGAGGAAGCGTCGAGAAGCGGCGATTTGCCCTTCTGTGAACGCGCGTATGAGTGACTCATACATGTGCGTTAAACATTTAATAAAACCCAAACGATAAAATTGCAGGCTCGAAATGTTGAGAAGGCTGGAACAGTTCGACGAACTTTTCCACGTACTTGAATTGTTAAAGCAAGTGGACAGCATCCGGGTGGAGTACTACAAAGACTTGGAGACGGAGCTGCGGATACAGTAATTTCTGCTTCCTACACGCCTGTGTTTATTACCTCTCTTTTGTGTGTTTTTACCACCGTGCCGTTTTGTACTCCTCCTCATGTTAACGCCCCACCCCATGCAGGAAAAAAATACATGATTACTACGAGGATTCCGAAATGGGTTAAGCGCATTTAGCAAAAAAAAATTTAGTTACTCCGCGCACATTTTGAAATATAAATAAGATGAAGCAGAAACTTTCGTCCGTGTCTTCCCCTTTTCGATAGGCGACAACGGGGCGCTGGATCTGAGTGGACTACACATTGACAGCGTAACTTACCCCCTCATGATTGAAGCCTTTTTTATACCCAGTATTAATTTATCCAACAATCTCATATCAGAGTCGTATGGACAAAAAGAAAAGAAGAGGGCCGAAGGGGCGGGGGCGGCTACGGCTCTCCCCCCTTTGGCTCCATGCACAATGTGTACATAAATATGTATGTATCCATGCATGTATGTCGGAGCGCCAACACATGCGAGTTTTACACCTTGCCCACGGTAGGTACACCGGAAAATGTACAGTAAACTTTTTGTACAACCTGAGGGAGCTAAATTTGAGTCATAACAAAATAAAACGCCTCGTAGTGCTAATGAAGAATTTGTACAACCTGAAATTATTGGAGAAGTGAGTGTCCGAAAGTGCAGAAAAGGAAGCGTGCCCAGTTTGTTGCAATGCTTTTTTCCTTTTTAAATGTATATATGTATATATATATATATGTTTATATGTGTATAATATACGTTTATATGTATATATATTTATATGTATATTTTTTTTCCCTCTTTGCACGCCCAATTTGTTGTTTAAAAAAAATCGACGCAGGCTTGATGTGAGCAGCAACGCACTGGCAAATTTGGACGAAGATCTGGACAACTACTCCTTTGTATTGTTGCCCAATTTGAAGTAAGCCAGATGGAGCATCTCGTGAACGAAATTGCCTTCACTTATTGCGCATCCAGCTGTGATTTATTGGTTCATTCGACGACAGGAGTTAGAGGGAATACCACCCACTTCCTCTACACTGTGCTGTGAATAAAGATGCTCACCCAGGGACGCCCCGTACGCGTGTGTGTATATATGCATATATATGCTCATACAAACTGATGCGTTTCTGTTTCCCCATCCCCCCAAGACAAATTAACATCAGCGACAGCAACCTTTCTGCGCTGCTGAACCAGAGGTACAAGCATATGAGAGAGCTAAACACGTATAACGTGATGCAGGCCGATTGTCGAGTAATTTTATCCAAAGGGTAAGGCGGTGTAGATGCGTCGGACATATTAGGAAGAGTGGAAGACTCCGATGAAATGCTGCCCTATTATCAAAAATACACACAAGAAGAAATAGAAACCCGATTGGCGCTTTATTTAATGCGATATTTTTGTTTAGTTCCGAATGGTTTTCCCGTTGAGGTGATGAAAAGGGAAGTCTTACGCATTGAGGGCAACTCCAACAGAAACAAATAAGTAACGAGGTAGATATTTATGTTCGCACTGAACAGAGCAGCCGCATGAATACACGTCCATGCAGCACCTCCAAAACCAGCCCACGTGTCGGGCATGCCGGAATGCAGAAAACGGCATGTCCGCGCTGGAACATTTCTTTCTTAATTTATAAACAAATGGAAAAGGAGTTTTTCAAAAAAAGGCAAAATGGAAAAATGAAAAAATAAAAAAAAAACAAACAAAAGGAAGCTTCAAAAGGTATTAATTCTGATTAAAAAATTGCAAATGTGCAGGATGGTTTAAATGTTTTTTTTTTTTTTTTTTTTTTTCACAATTTATAAAAGCGATTTTAATTAAGTACACATCAACAACGGCATTTTCGCGCCCGTTCGGCGGCTTACACACACATGTGCGGGAGTAACACAAATGCACACTGCACGCGTACAATTTTTATGTTTTTAATTTTGGGTTCATTTTTACACAAAAAAAAGAAAAAAAGTAAAAATGCAAATGGACGGTAAAAAATAGTTAGTTCACCCTACCGTGGTAAATCACACACAGGTAGGGGGGTCTCTCCACGAGTTGTGCTTTTCACGTGGCATTTCTTCTTCTTCCTCCTCCTCCATGCATGTATGCACGTTGTTGCTTCTTACGTGTAATACACTCGGTGGAACTTGTCTGTCTACATACTCCAACTTCAATTTTATGAGTTCCCTATTCTGTTCATTTTTTACAGGAGTAATTCTCCTGCCCCGTGTTAGCACAATCATTCAGAGTGGACAATGTAGAGCTTTGATTTTTCAATACATCCAATTTTTCTAAACTATAAACCTTCTCATTGCGATGATTGTTATACATGTAAATAAGATTCACCTCATCGTCCGAAATGAAAAGGTCGTCTATATTCGTGAGTCCACTACTTTGAAGAATATTATAAAAGTTGTCATCATTATTGATATGTGAAGATTTAGCAATCTCATTATTTGCTTGATCATTTGAAAGGATATCCTTGCTGGGATCCACATTGTTGACATAGGTTAGGGGCATGTCTTCATTAAGTAGAACATTTCTTTTGTTGCATTTTTCCTTAAAAAATGGTTTATAAAATGAAGATAGTAATTTAAAAAGTTTGTCATTTTTTTTATTATTCAATTGGTTGCCTCTTAGCGGGAAATTGCTATTTAGTTTAAATTTGTACACGCGGTTATTGTGCCTTATTATGAATATGTTCATTTTGGACAAGATACTTTCGTTCAAGCTTCCGCTGCACCTTTTCTTGCTAATACAGTGCTTGCCCAGCTTGTCTGTCTTGGGCAAATTACCGATGCAGCGGTTGGCCCTGACCTGCTTACCACTGCCATTGCCATTGCTGCTTTTACAACCGTTGTGGCTGTACGTTTGTACCACCACCGACGTCGCAGTGGTTGCCACGTCCGTGTTACTATTCGGGGCAGAAGCGCAGCTTGGCGCCCTCATGCATAATCCTCTGCAATTTCCTGTAGTGCATTTCTCCACGCACTTGTCATTAGCATCATAATCGCTGTCGTCATTGTTGGGGTCATCCCCCCTTTTACAATTCTTGACTAAATTGCATTCCTTTGTTAGGTCCTCCTTTAATTGGTTCCTTCCCCAACTGTCGGATTCACCCTTGGACTGATTTTCTAAATTTTCCAAAAGGCACGTATCCAGCTTATATTCACAGATGGGTTCTTTTAGACTGGGCTCACCAAAATTGTCATAATTTTTTTTAATATCATTTAAAGGCATGGTAAGAACTAAATATTTCTGGTCTTGACAAAAATACTGATTCTCTCTTTTCTCCTTTTCAATTTCGTACTGAAGGAGTTGAAAAATAGATTTTAAATTATCACTACACTTGTAGCTGTTTGTAAAATCTTGAATTAAAAAATGAATTCTCTCCAAGTCCTGTATGTACTGCTTATTTAGATAATTATCCGATTTATCTTTGTAATTTTTCAGAATGTTAGCAAAATCGATAGAAAAATTGTTGGTAAAGCGAAGTGTCGGTATTCTATTCGTGGCACTGTGGGGTTTGTTCCAATTTTCGTTATTTTTTCGTAGCACTTCATTTAGGATGGCTGCGCTTTCCAATTCGGAGTGCACAACTTGGCTGTTCATATGCACACCTTTTTTATCTGCCTCATTGTGTGCACTGCTCACGTGGATGTTAATCCCCTTATGAAAAGACCTACCGTTGTTATGGCAGTTGTTATGGCAGTTGTTATGGCAGTTATTATCGCAGTTGTTGTCGCAGTTGTTAGCGCCGTTGTTATCGCCGTTGTTATCACCGTTAATATCGCCGTTGTTATTTTTTCTAATACTGTGAATGGTAGTGTCTTTCCCATGACGTGAGAGTGAACCATCCCCATTTTGTGCGTCTATGCCGATTACGCCGTTTCTGTATTTCCCGCAACTGCTTGTGTAGATGCCTGAGAAGGGGGCAGTCCCTCCCATGTGCATGTACCTCTGGCTACGTTCATCATTAGGATCCCCACGGCGATAGAACCCTTTTGCGCCTATTCCCCCCTCCATGTTGTTCGTTCGTTTGCGCTCACTTGCATTTTGTTCGAAATCGGTTTTACAGGCAAACCAATTTGACTGCTCCACGTTAACATTGCTGTGTCGAGTTTTATCGAACAACTTAATCCTACTTACGTCGTATTCTTTCTTTTGGCTTGCTCTGTCTGTAGGGGGGGTGACACTCATGGTATCTTTCTCCTCCATTTTGTAAAAATTGATTCCCCCATCCATGTTTGCATTTTTGTGTGAATGTAGGGAGAAGAAAGGATTTTTCTCGATGTTCCTTTGCGTGGCTTCCTTTTCTTTTGGGAAGAAATTTGGATGAGGGGTGTAACTATTTGCATTAGTGTGTGTCTCCACTGGGTAGTAAATGGTGCCACACGGGTTTCCCATTCGTTGTGGTTGCTCCTGTGTTGAGTTATTTACATACACATGATAAGTACTTTGCACCGATTTTGCCACGTGTGCAGGTGCTCCCCTACCCACCACCTGCACATTGGAAATGCTATCCCTTTTGTTAGTGTTGTCCACTTCTTGACCTCTCGAGGAGAACAAATGGCTCTTTCCCTTTTCATGCAATATTTCGTCATTCCTGTCATTGTTATTAAAGCGATTCTCACAAAGTGCGTTGTTATAGTTTTTCCCTTGAATGAATTTAGCTGGAAAATTTTGTTCCTCACGAATGTATGCATTTTTACTTTGGTACATATGCGGATCTTCATGTTTGTAATTTATATTTACACTTGTATTCGTGTTTAAGCTTACGTTTACTCCTTCATCGTTCTTTTTCCTTCCATGTGCAGTTAACAAAGTATTAGGTTTTCTATTCCACTGACTATTTACACTGTCTTTTAAAAAAATGCCGGCCTCTTTCTCATAGATGTTGTTATACGTGATGTCCTCATTTGACATGTTGCTACTTCTGTTATGATAATTTTCTTTTTTTTTACTATGGTCTAAATATTCTGTCCGTTTAAATGGATTATCTTCTGTGTGTGTTTCTTTCATTTTGTGTTCCTCGTGGGGGGTGTGTCCACTGGATGGATCCACATTCAACAAGGTCCTATTTAGCATGCGTTTTGAGTTACGTAACAGTTCGCCTTTATTGCTATGTGTAAAAATGTCGTTCGGTTTTCCATCCTTTTCGTAAAAGAGAGGGGTCTTCTGTTTGATGTTGTCTCTCGCTAACTGTCTTCCCATCCGTTGTTCCTCCATTGGGGGTACTTTCTCACCACAACTAGCCACGTCCCTCGTCATGATTAAATTTTTGTAGTCCCCATTTTGGCAGTCAACCCTCCGATGTGCATATTCATTTCCGTTTATCATACTTGCAGAGTTACCTTTTGCGTTATTTCCCGAAGCGATGTTCTTCAAATGTATGTCCATATGGTTTGTGTTTTCACCTCCCATGGGTGCACATCGCATGCTGGGGTAGTTTTCTAGGGGGGCATCGCCGAAGTTTTCCTCACTTGGGGTCATTAATTGTATGTCCTTTCTTTTGTTTCTGGAGCCTACACTGGCAGGGATGTCAGTGCTATCCATGCTATTTTTCGACGAGTGCGTTTTATAGTTTGAGATGGAAATGTCTGCATAACTCATGCGTGGGTCATTGATGTGGGCACCGTCTATATTGGTATCTCTCGTGCACATGTTTTCTCTCCTCATTGCCACATCGTTTGCATTGCTGGAGAAGTGCTCACTTTCGTGATGCACATTTGCGCAGATTTGTTCATCCCCATCAGGGGTGCCTCCCTTTTTTACTAGCCTGCGTCTGTCATGCTGTGCACTTTGATTGCCATTTGGGTTATAATCCAATTTGCTACTTCCATTCGTGGGGTTGTTACTACAACCCCTGGAGGGATACCTCTTCGTCCGTTTTCTCTTTTCCTTTAAATTGTCACAAACGGTGTTGTCCTCTCCTGTTGAGAGATCCTGTTGTTTATAGTTTTTACTTTTGGCCAAATTGCTCTGCCTTTTTTTTTTCGCTACACCTACACTGTTTGGAAAGTGACTATCCTTTACGACTCTACTTACTGGGCGATTTTGTTTTCCAACGTTGGTGTCTGTGTCTGAGTCTGCATCCGAGTCTGAGTTAGAGTCGTGGTTTTCCGTTCCGTTACCAAAGGTTTCCCTTTCGCGTCTATACCTTTGGTTCTCTCCTTGGCCACTACAAAAATTTAAATCGGTTTTTCCGCTATTCGGAAAATGACTGTTTCTGTTCTTTCCTGTTTTCGCTTTTACGTTTTGGCTTTCGCCATCATCCAGAACGTCACTACTACTGCTTATATCACTCATGCCGCTGTGCACGTTGCTACTTCGGCTTTGGCTATTATAACTATTGCCTGTGTTCGTCCCCCTGTTATTCCTAATGTTAGGAGCGTTACTGTGCAGGGGGGTTCTATACGTCTTCTTCATACTGCTCTCTTTTAAGCGAGAAGACTTCCTTCGAACAGCTTTACTATCACATTCGACCTCGTCCTTCTCGTAGTTTTCATTGCTGGAGGAGTTGAAGTTACTACTACTTTGGTTGGCGCCCTTTTTTAGGGCAGATTTCTTACTAGTGTTCTCTTTGGTTTGATGCATCTTTTTGCAAGCGGCAACAAAATGTGTCTTGCTGCCTGGTACATTTTCCCTCACAGAACAGGCACGCTTCTCATAATCCGAAATAATGTAACTCGATTTCTTCTTCATTTTGCACTTGGCCAATACGTTCGTGTCATCACCATGTGCAATATCTTCATCTTGTGCTATTGTTTGTTTGGTTTTTAACGACTCCTCTTTCTTCTTTTTTTTCTTTTTTCTTTGTAACACCGTTTTCGTTACATTCCTGCGCAATTTGCGATTTTTCCAAAGTGTTCACGTTTCCATTTTTATCTCTTCCCCTACCACTGCATTTTCCGTGCCTATCACAACGGTCACGACTATTATAATCGTCGCCTTCGTTAGCACCACTGTAGTCCTCGTTACTACTTCTGTCGCCTTCGTTAGCACCACTGTCGTCCCCGTTAGCACCACTGTCGTCCCCGTTAGCACCACTGTCGTCCCCGTTAGCACCACTGTCGTCCCCGTTAGCACCACTGTCGTCCCCGTTAGCACCACTGTCGTCCCCGTTAGCACCACCGTCATCCCCGTTATCATCACCGTCGTCTTCGTTAGGGTTGGTAGTCACGTTGTGCCTAAACGGGTTCATAGAATGAGCGACTTTGCTGGCGAGGGGATGGTCATATGCGTCGTCACGCCCATTTCCCCTTCCACTGTCACCATAATGATCGTCCCCCTTGTGGGCACTTAATTCTTTTAAAGCGTTATTATGCTCGCCTGGATATTTTTTACTACCCCTTTCAACGCCGTTCCTAAGATCCGAATGGTTAACACTAGGTGAGCTGCTTCGTCTGTGCGTGCTTCTCACAGAACTGCCTTCACCTTTGAGTCCCTTTTTGCAGTCATTGTTACATCCATCTTCATCACGGCTGCTTGCTCCACCCCTGTCACTACCACTTTCGGTGTACCGATCACTCCCATTATGTTTTTTTTTTTTTCTTCTTCTTGACATACACCGTGGGTGCGTTTCTGTATTCGTGCTTGCAGTTATTTTGTTGCAGAGGCGCCTTTGTTTCGTCATAATTGTGTGGGGGTCCGGGGATTCTCGCATCGGTGCCAACCCCTTTATTATTTTTATTAGCACTGTTACAGTTAGCGGAGTCGTTGACAATGTGTCGACTGGTATTATCATTTCGGCTCATACGATTTCCACCAATTCCATCGATAAAATTGTACTGCTTCTCGTCCTCATAAATGCAACTTATGTCATCAATTAACGAGTTACTTCTACTTCGATGGAACTGTTCATTTTCTTGTTTCCCCTTCATGTCCATTTTTCTTTTTGCATTATACTTTTTTTCGCTCCTGTTTTTTATTTCTTTCGTACGTGCAATTTTGGAGTTGCGGCTGTTTTGAGGTATCCTATTTTTGGACTCCGCAAAGGATTGCATGGAGCTAGGGAGGGACGACTCGGAATATGAAGAAATATATTTACTTGATAATTCTTCGTTGATTTTTATTTTTTCATTTTTTCTGTTTTCCTCGTGTAGGTGATAAGTATCGTTTCCATTCCATTTCTCGTTAAAAGGAAAATCCCCATCAGTTTCAGGTCCTTCTTTGAAGTAGTGATGATCCTTCTCTGGCTTGCTCCTCTTAACATCCATTTTGTGTTCTCTGTCATGTGAGTCTTTTTTAGTGCCTTTCTTCGAATAATGGGTAAAATTACCGCTGTGTACTTCCGATCCCGTTTTAAATATATGTAGGTCCTTTTTTCCTATACTATAGTTATCATTGCTATTTGTTACCGCGTCCCTTGGGTTTGGGACTTTCTTGTTGGGCTTGTCACCCCGGGGGGGAAGTTCGTTACCACAGTCATGGTTATCAACGCATTGGCTATGAATCGGGTTGTAATTTCTTTCGACATTGTTATGACTCCGTTTGCTCTTGGTACTTCCACCGTTTACGTTGCATTTTTCGTTACCCTTACTACCAGTGCTACTGCTTTTATTGCTGCCACTCTTTCCCTTGTCGTTGGGAGGCGCAGCTGCATTATCAGCTCCTTCCTTTTTTACATAATGATACACACTGAAGGGATTGTTCTGCTTCTTGCTTTGCTTCTTTTTTGTGGAATCGGCTTTATTACTACATTCATCAGAACTGCTTTCCTTTTTATTTAAAAGCTCATTCAATGCAGTTCTGTACAAATTAGTAACATCACCATTGTTATCCTTCTCTAAATGTTTCAAAGTTTCATATGTGCTAATATTAGACTTATTTGCTAATTCTGCCTTGGGTGGTTTCTCCTCGTTTTCCTCTATATATTTCTGATCGATTAAAATGTGATGGGGTGTCGGTAGTTTATTTTTTGCTTGCTCGTCGTTGTACACGCATCCTTTTAACATGGGGGGGCTATTATACGGGTCGTTACTTTCTACGTTTCTCATGTTAGCGTTGAATCTGTAATTGCTGTTGCTTCCCTCAGTGTTGCTATGATCACTTGGGCTGGCGCCCACTGCGTTATGGCCATTCCCGGCTTGGCCATCCCCAGGGATTCCCCCACCAGCGATTCCCCCGCCAGAGATTCCCCCCCCAGATATTCCCCCTGCTTTATTGGACACGCCGCTGTTATGACTCTCTTTGCTGAGGGCCTTATTTTCTGCAGCGTCATTTCGAATACCCTTGCTATCATAGGCATATTTGTTCTTCCTCTGATTTTTCAAAAAATTTAAAATGCCCATATTTGTACTGTTACTCTTTTTAATATTAAGATTGTTAAATATGTCGTAGATCTTAATTCGGTTTTTTGTGTTTTCCCTTTCAATGCTCTGGAGTCTATTTGTGAAGTGTATGTCACCTTGCTTTGTTTGTTCATCCATTTCTTGAAGAATTCTATTCTGTGAATCTTCGTCATTGTATACAGATAACGAATTCAGCTCGTTGTCTCGCATTGACAGCTCGGCTTTTCCCACTTTGCCATAGTCATAATTGTCGTGTATTAAATTTTCGTTCAGCGAGCTTTCATGTGAATAAGGGAAGCACTCTCTTTTTTCCCCGTCATAGTTACCATTCCTGCTTCGCAGACTGCGGTTATTACAGCCGTTACTGTGTCGTTTATTATTCCCTGTGCTGCTTCCGTTGTTGTGACCACTGCTACTACCGTTGTTGTGAGCAGTCCTACTGCCATTGTTAGCACTGCCGTTGTAGTGGTGTGCAGAGGTGTGATCGTTGCGATAATTAAAATAACTATTGTAGTTATAATCGGCGTAATCGTTATTGTTCTGTGTAATGTCGTTTTTGTTTATCAAAATGATACTGCTAACATCGGACATGCTATCGTAGTTTTGCTTGGAAATGATAGCATCACAATTGCTGTTTATATTTTCTATGCCCTTATTGGTCGTTCTGATTAAATTATTATAATGATTACTTATCATGTTGACAATTTGGTCTTTATTTTTGTTGCCGTCACTTTTGTTGCCATCACTTTTGTAGCCGTCACTTTTGTATCTGTCACTTTTGTAGCCGTCACTTTTGTTGTCATAATTTTTGCTGAAGTAACTGTTGTTAATGCGCTCTTTGGACAAAATCATATTTTTTTGTTCACTAAGACTAAGTAGATGGTTTCCGGTAACCCTTACTTGTGAGCTTCCATACTTATTACTACGTATGTACTCTGGATCCACATGGTAACTGTAGGTTTTCAAATGTTCCTCTAACGCTTTGCTATGTAGGTCACTATTTTTGCTGCTATCTTCATCCATTAAATTATCACAAAAGTAGAGATAATTCTTGTTGAGGTTTCCATTTGGTGCATCGAAACGGTCTAGGTAATTTTTTTCTGCATTCTGCATCATATGCTCTGCATCATTTTTGCCGTAATAGCTTTTAGCTATCCTTCCACTGCTTCTTTCCTTTACGTTTAAGTTTACGTTGTTGAGTGAATCTTTTTTGGTTATAAATTCATCGTTCAGGCTATCTATATTGAAGCATTTGTACATTTTCTTCTACCCAATGGTGTAATCATAGCGTAAAACGTGAAAATTGAAACAAACGGGGGTAGGCAGGCGGTGAGACCAAACGGAACAAACACTGTGTTCTTCGTAGCTACTGTGACAGTTACGTACGGTCAGTGTGTTGGCATGCATTTGTTCATATGGCAGAAATGGATATAAAACTCTGCACAGCATTAAAAAAAAAACAAAAAAGAAAAGAAAAGAAAAGAAAAGAGAAGAAAAGAAAAGAAAAGTACTTTGTGTATACTTATACGTATGCATGTAAAGTAAAAATGCGCGCGAGGAAAAGAAAAATGACTTAATTTTAAACAAAAGGAACAATGGAAATACTAAACAATGTACAAAATGTATGTGACGCGCTATTGCGTTTTATCATTTTTTGCAATTCGGTGGGGGAGGGTAAAAGCAAGAACGGGAAGTATGTAGCGTGTCACACCATGTGTTCAAAGTGGCACGCATAAATTCGACGCTTTTGTATGAACAAATCAGTGCGTTCCTTTTTTATCAAAGCTGGAAAAATTCGCAAAACTGGCAATATTCGCAAAACTGGCAATATTCGCAAATTCGCAAATTCGCAAATTTGCTTATTCTCACATTCGCAGAATTCACCAAATTCTGGCATAACCTTCCTTCACACCGCTTGCTCCTCATAACAATGCCTTTTGTAAGTGTGCCAAAAAATAAGGTGAAAAATGCCTCGCGCTTATTTTGCCCTCTGGCATGTTCTAACAAAATTATATATGTATAACGTATGGAATTATTTCTTTTTTTTTTCCTTCTTGTGGTTGTTCGCTTAGGCCAAAGCGAAGAAAACGGCAAATGACCGAGTTAACACAAAATGGCACATAAGGATAAGTGTTCAAAAAATGGAAAACAAAAAAAAAATTGCCTCACACTTTGAACGTGTTTTATTTTTTAAATAATTTTCCCTTGTTACAAATGCGGGCATTCATTTTAAGGTACCCCCAAAAAAAAAAAAAAAAATGACACCCATTTTGAATGCCATCACAAAAGGATGCATAGTTTTGTGTGATCTAAGTGAATATACAATTTCGTAAAAATGGTTCGAATGTGGAAGGTGTAGGAATACGCTAAATGACACCGAATTTTATTCTGTATGAACAAGTTTGTTCCCGCTAACCCTCGTAGCGCAGTTTATGATAACGTTCATGCAGTTCGAACGTATCGTTGCGTTTCGCCGCGGGGGTGATCATTGGAACTGCACCTGTTGCGTATGCCTTATGCGTGCAAGTATGTAAGTACACATATGTGCACATGTATACGCGTGCATATACTCGTGCAGGCCGCACATGTATAAATACATGTCGCTTAAAGGTGAACAAATGGCTACGTAGAAATAAAGTAGGTCGCGTCCGTTTCGCTGGGGGGGGTAAAGTTGCGTCGCCATAAAGAAAAGACTCATTTATAGAAAAAAAAAATTCCAACTTTGCGAGGAGGTACAAACGGAAAAAAATGCTAAATAAAAATGGAGCATTCTTTCGGACACAGGTTTTAACACCCCTCTTATTTTTGGTTGCTACATGTTTCTGTAGAAATGACATTGAACTGTTTCGAATCGGCACTTAACACAAATGTGGTTTGCAAGGATGAATTTTTTTTTTTTGCTTTCACTGTCGCCTTCTGGGAAATAAACAGGTGGCCAGTTTTGTCCATAATAAGTCAACATGACTGTGCGGCGGAATGGCCATAAAGACGGTACAATAAAGTGTGCGATTATAAAACCGCAAAAATTGTGCAAAGATATGCAATTGCCATTTTGTAAGGTTTGTAAATTTTATACTTTTCGCATTTCTGAAGAGATGAAAATGTAGAGAAGTATTTAGACAAAGTGTGCTAAGCATGATTTTAACTAAGTTCTTTTTTTTTTTTGTTTGTTGCCCTATGCTGACGTAGAAATTTGTGTTCATTTAATTTTAAAGAAGTGGCGTGAAAAAAAAAGCGTACGTTGGGTATCCCTTTTGCGGAATGTAATATCCTGGCATTTTTTTTTTTACAATTCGGGCAAAAGGAACAAACGTGTATTACGCGCGTACTACTAAAAGTGAATAAAAAGTGGTACACTTAAACAGAGAAAGAAAAAAACATTGCGAAAAAGTGCGTTTTTGATTTATGCAAAACTGAACATGTGTACAAAATGGTACATTCAAAAACCCCCTTTTTTGCGGCGTACGTGCCTCGTAAAATATGCTTACACACCAACATGCGGAGGGTTCTATGTTTTTTAAAAAAAGGATTATAAGATGTGTGAGGAGGGGTGCGCATAAACATGTGATACATTTCTGCTGCTTCGACGCAAACGATATCTGTTTAGTTACATTTTTCAGGCAAAACTCGGGATGTGTGCGAAATGGGCATAATTTCCCCATGTGGGTTTGTGGGTTACTATTTCTGGCCACATAATGGTACATGCATTTTTTCTCATTTCCAAGGTTCATATTTTGTGTTTTTCCGCACCCTACATCAAATTTTTACGCGTTAAACGTGTATCACATGGATGGAACATTCGGATGTGTTTGTGACAACCCTGTATGGTACGCCTGCCAAAATGTTGACCTGCTTTTGTAGTTTCTTTCCAATTGAATGGCGATATGACTGCCTTTCTGCAACGTTTTTCTTTTTTTTTATTTCGTTTTAATTTTCTCTTCTTTCAGGAGGTATATCATTTTAAGCGCTTCGAAAATTTGGAGAAATTAAAAAATTGGCAGATAACCTTTTAAGTGGGGGGAGGGGAAAAAGGGAAGCAACGTGTAGTATGATGTATTCACGGGTTGCTTCTTTTCCGCGTAGGCGCCCTTCATTCCGCCTACCCGTACATTATAATATTTTTTTTTTTCGCGCTTCACTTTGTTGAATGAGTAAAGTATACGTTGTCAATTAATTTGAGTTGTCGCCGTATGTAAATAAAATAAAAAAACATAAAAAAGAAGTTCCACTTTTACAAATGGTATATTTCAAATATGATGTGAAAAGCAGCTTACAAAAAAAAAAAAAAAAAAAAAAGGTAAAAAAGTACAAAGGTTACAAAAGTACATGTATGGATGACCAAGTGAACAAAAAGGAGGTAACGAACAGCAGAAAAAAATAACCGCTTTGACCAATTGACAAACTGTCGAACGAAACCAAAGCAGCTAGGCTAGCTTTCACTGATAAAAATCGAAAAAGCGGAAGGTAAGTTCTCAACGCGGATAAAGCGCAAGCTTATGCATGTATATATTATGAGAGGACTGCACGAAGCAAATATGCTAATTCGCCAAGCAAAATTACTAACCTGAAAAAAATATAACATTACATAGCTAAAAGAATTCACAAAATCGGCAGCTCCGTTCGTCATACAAAACGACACAACCCCCATTTAGAAAGAGCGTAAAATTTTTGTCGAGGAAGATGTCTGTTTTAACGTTAGTGGAGGACGATGTAAAATCAGATATTCTGAAATTGGTCCTTGACTTTATCAATGCGGTGGTCATCAAAAATGATGAAAAAGTAGCATTTCCCGAAGTGCGACACGATAAGGTAAAAATATGAACAAGTACACGGGTTTACATAAGCGAAATTGTGTTTATATGTAGATGCTGCGTGAGGGGGGGCATCCCCAATGGGAAAAAAAAAAAACTGCGCAGCGATTTATAATACCGTTTTGTGCTCACTTGGAAGGACAATTTTTTTTATGCCAGGGATGTGTGCACCTATATTGTACATGTATTGCATGTTTCCTTTGAACTGGCAAAAAATAAACATGTGCAAGTGTGCCTTGCTTCTGCTTTATTTTTACGCAACACGATTATTTCATTTTTCATCTTTCATCCCTGCCACGCCCACTTCTCCCTTCTGTAGAAAATTTCTTTTGAGTATAAGGACAAAAAGTACAAGGAGCTGTTTTGCACGCTTTACGCGATTATCGATATATACGATTGCTACAACGAATTGTTTAACGAAGATGAAGGCAAAGTGAGCGAAAATGAAGAATTTATTTTCCATTTGGCCAGTGACAAATTTAAACTGAAGCAGCTAGATATGAAGCATTTGAATGATTTGTTGTGCGAAAAATCGTACATTGTCTCGAATAGACATGCTTCCATAGTAGACATTTTTTATTTCTGCTCTGTTTATAAACCTTTAAGTGAAATGCCCGCCAAGGAGAGGGTCGAAATTTCACACATATATAGATGGTTTTTACACATACAAGAAACCCTAGTGGGGAAATTCACTACACTGAAAAGGTTGGAAGTTAGGGACAGCTTGGAAACCTTTTTAAATAGTAAAAATGTAATGAACCCAAGTGATCGAGCTAATAGTGGAGGCATGAGACAACAGAAGGATGATAAGAATGCAAAAAATGAAAATGGAGAAAATGAAAAAAATAAAAAGAAAAATAATGCACAAAATAAAAATGCTCAGAAAAAAAAAGTAGAGGAACCAAAAAACCTGGATGACATTACCAGATTAAATATTATCGTAGGGTATGTAGAGGAAGTAGAAATTCACCCAGATGCGGATACGCTGTACTGTTTGAAGATAAATGTGGGGGAAGAAAAATCCAGGGACATTTGCAGTGGTTTAAGACTTAAAAAGAATTCAGAAGATTTACTACACAAATACGTTTTGGTGTTAGCCAATTTGAAGGAAAAGTCCTTGAGAGGAAGAAAAAGTCATGGTATGGTTTTATGCGGATCTTTTGGTGAACAAATAGAGCTACTTACCCCTCCATCTGGAGTCAACGTTGGGGAGAGAATTATTTGTGAAAATATGGACGTCAGTAAATTACCCGATAAAACCTTAAGCTTTGATAAGGAGAAGAATCCCTTTTTTCACATCCAGCCACATCTGCTCGTCAAAAATGGTGTAGCGCATTATAAAGATCTTAAGTGGCTCTCGTCCAAAGGAGAAATCACTTGCCCCCTAGAACAGGGAACAATTTCGTAGAGGCCTTTTGATAATGCCCCATGTTTGTGTGTATCATATGCATGTGCGATGGTACTATGTGTAGCGGCTGAGAGGTGGAGGGGGAAATTTACTCGTAGGGTCATTGGCCGAACGGGTGAATGAAGACCAGATAGTTGTGTAACGGGGAAGCAGTAGAAGTAGGAGAAGCAGTAGAAGTAGGAGAAGCAGTAGAAGTAGGAGAAGCAGTAGAAGCAGTAGAAGCAGAAACCATGGGCGCAAGGGAGGCCCAAAGGTCGTCTCCATTCATCGCTCCACCTTTTCTTCACGCCGCTACTTCCTGTGCCTTCACACATGCATATGCACATGTTCACACGTTTGTGTTTATGTAGAAAATCGCCCTTACGCGTATTCACCAAACAAAAAAAATACTCTTTCGAATTGTGCCCTTTATGTAAATTTTTTCATAACAGTAAAACTATAAAAAATGCCAAAAAAACACAAAATAAAAAATCGTATAAGGTGTCACCCATGTGCATAATGCACGTATGTCGTAAGATAGAGAGGGGCGGGGGGAAAGGAGGCTAAACTCCCCAACCTGAAAAATTGTACCATCTGAAATGAGTAGCCGTTTTTCCCTGCAAAGGGAGGAGCAAGGATGAAAAGCCGTGAAAGGGGACATCTGTGCGAAGTAAAAAAGGAAAGTCACTTGCTTGAAAAGTTGAAATTAAAAGGCTATTTTTTTGAAGCAATTAATTGCAAAGGGTTAACATGTGTGTATGCGTTTGTGTTGGTGCCGTTTCTTAGTGCTGCTTAGCAAAAAAAAAAAAAAAGCGTCGTAATTTTTGCCCACGCATTAACAACGTTTTTGCAGAAAGGCGCCTAAATGAATATGCAAATGATGCCATTTTTAAGCCAGCGTAGAGAAGGAAATTTTTTTTCTAGAAGAGGACGATTTGCGCAAGGCGTTAGATACGCGCGTATACAACATGTGGAGGCATACCTCTACAGAGAAAGGCTCACGCGAATGCGAACTTGGGGGATGCACCAACGTGCTTGTGCAACAATGGATGACCAGCATAACCAGCGCTGAGAATACCGAGAAGCTGGCCGCCGAACGCTGCGCCGAACGCTGCACCAAACGCAACACCAGGTACCCCGCTTGGTAAGGCGAAAATGCAGCTACTAGGCCAGATTTTTCGAAGGTACGCCAGCCTACGCACCAAACTGAGGGCGGAACAGGTGAGCAATAATGTGAGCAACAGTGTGGGAAATCGTACGAGCAACAGTGCGGGCAACCGTGTGAGCAACGATGGGAACGGAACGCACGGAGAGGCGGGCAGCCCCAACGGCATAAGCAGAAGACAGAGGGAGAGGAACACAAAAATAGATGTAAAAATATATGAACAGTTAAAAAAAAAAATGTTGGGGAAACCATTGAATAAGTTACAAAGGAAATACCTGAACGAAAAGCGACCCAATTTTGCGCCCATATTTTTAGACCAGTTAAAGCCAAGAATGATATTATACAAAACAGCGATTCAAGTGAGTGAATTGCCATTACCAAAATATCCAGAAATAGCATTTATAGGTAGATCAAATTGTGGAAAATCTACACTAATCAACGAATTGTGTGGGAGAACAAATAAAGCAAAGGTGAGTAAATTACCAGGATGCACAAAACAAATACATTTTTATAAAATTGCCAAGCCTTGCTTGTTATGTCTAGTTGATTTGCCAGGATATGGATTTGCCCATAGTAAGGAAGAATTACGACTACAGTGGAATGAATTTACCTTATTTTATTTAAAAAACAGAAAAAATTTAAAAAAAGTTTTTGTTCTCATTGATTGCAGAGTTGGACTAAAAACAAGTGACAAAGAATTGCTCCATTTTTTCGACCGATATAATATTAAATATCAGATAGTCTTTAGCAAATGTGACTTACTGAATACGAAAGACTTAGCCATAAAGATTCAAATCGCGAATGAGGAAATCGCGTGCTTTAAAAATTTGGAGGCCCCAATTATTCCCCTCAGTTCGCTGAAAAGACAAAACTTGAGTGAGCTGCGGAGGGAAATTGCCAGATACCAGCTAAACAAAACCATCGTTAAAAATAACATCGTGATGAAGATCAACGACTTGATCGAACAGAGGAGGTTGAGGAAGCTGTCGGGCGGCGCCATTAGCAGCGTTAGCGGCAGTGGCGATGTTAACGGCGTTAGCGGCATTGGCGATGTTAACGGTGTTAGCGGCGCAGTGGAGGGCCAGTTTAACCACCCCACGGGGAACCCCCCAGACGGGGGCAACACAAAAAGCAAAAATAAAAGCAAAAGCAAAACGATCAACGTAGGTGAGACCCTGTCAAAGGACATACTACTCAGCGATGACACCATTTCGGACGCATTAAATAGGTGGAAAAAATTGGACAAACCGATCGTAGACACACCTTTTAATCAATACATGAGTTGCCACATGAAGCTTATAATAAACGCCCTGCAAGAAAAATTTCTACGCCAGTGCCGTGAAGAGTTTAACGAGAACGACCTAAACATTATTGACGAGGTGATTGAAAAATGTGGTAAACTGGGTCACCAAAATGAGAAATTGGCGGACCCATCCTTAAGGCAGATAAATGATACAGAACAGTTGTGCGTGAACAACACACAGGATCATTACAATAAGGGGACCACCTATATGCAAAATAAACAAAGGAAATACAAGAAAGGGTTGGAGTTAACCGAACAGCAATTGGAAGATGATAGGGAGAAGAAACACCTTTGGGGAGAGACCATTGGCGATAAATCTAGTAAGAATGTTAGTGTAGATTTATCCCCATGGGGAAGGTCTCATGGAGGAGTCAACAAAAAGATTGACGCAAAAGAAAATAAGAAAACCTACGTGAGGAGCAACGAAACGGTATCGGAACAGACGTGGGATGACGAACAACCGATGGGAGATAATCACGAATCATATTGTACAAACGGTTTGGAAGTTCCCCACAGTGGTGGGCATAAAAACAAAACTGATGATTATTCAAATCTGCCTTTGCTAAGTAGTATCGACTCGATGGAACTAGAAAAGGAGCTACTTTTGGACAGTCTGCTTTTATCGGATGAAAAAAAGAAGAACAAATATGAGTATCTCCATTGCGAAAATGTAAAAATGGATAATCTATTTGAAGGAAACAAAAACAAATCATGGAGCGATCAGTTTAAACGTGAGGATTATTCCAAAGTTAAGGAAAACATTTTATTGGAAGAAGAAGATACGTATACCCCTGAGGATTATGCAAGTGGGTTAAAGAGGAGTAAATCGGGCACTCAAAATGGTGACATCCTCTCCAGTTACACATTTAACATAAAGGATAAAGACACGCATCAAATATACGAAAAAATAAAGTCAGATTCGTACAAAATGTATAGAAGTAGGCAGCTAGAAAATTTAGAAATACAAACCAGTTGGGGCACACCTGGACAAGGCAAAAATGTACAAAAGGGGGAACCGCATACTACCGTTCGTTCTGCTTCACAAGGGGACAGCACCAGTGTGGAAAAGAACTCACCTATATGTGGTGGGTCTACCGGTGAGCTATCCCCCCCCCAGGGGGCATCCCCCACGAATAGAGAAAACACCGGTGTGAAGAAACATTACATTGGCTTAAAAACCAGAAGCAGTATTATCAAGGGAACCAAAAAATTAAAATTATTTGGTAAAAAAAGAACCAATGATATTGTTCACGTTCCGATCGATTTGGCAACGGACTATTTTAAGTTAAGCAACAACTCCACAGTTTACGATAAAAAGAAGAACAGCTGGAATTATATTAACTCCAAGTATAACAAGTGGCTTAAAAAAATGACCCGCAAGAAGATTTCCACGGAAATTACCAGCCCAGTTAAAAAGGTAGACGTCATGGTGAGATATGCACAGAAACAGGAAAGCAAATATAAGAAGGAGAAAAACAAACTGCTCATGCGGAAGAAGAACTTAGGCATGATCACCAAACCGCCTAATCATAAGAAGGGCCAAAAGATTTCAAGAAATTATACCCTATCGGATGAGCAAAAGATATTTGATAGGGAGGCCTTTTTTAAGTATCGCGATGTCCAAAAGTGATATGTGCGCATGGGGCAGATGTGCTAATTTGGAGTCCTCTAATTTGAGTCTCTTCTGCGACGGAACATCTTCCAAAGCGTTGGTTAATTGGTCATCTGTCAGTGGCAACCTTTTTACCGTTCCATGTGTTCTTACTTAGTTGCGAAAAAAAAGGCGCACATTGTTTTGAACCCATCCTCTATATCGCATACGTACCATATGGTTTTCGTAAAGTTGACCCTCCAAAATGGGGGGAACCAATATGGCTATGCGATACATGGGCATTCCATACATTCGCAGGGACGTATACTCCCTTGTACATAACAATGTGTCATTCCCCGATGTAGCCGTTTTTTTTCACTTTTTTTGTAGAAGTGTAAAACATTCCTCTTTTGGAACTTAACTAATGGCTGCTCAATTGAGCGGTACGTTTGTGCATCAAAAGAAGAAAAAAAAAAAAAAAAAACGCATACATGTTATATGAATATGTGTATATGTGCGCCTATGCCTTACATTTTCTACGCATCGCCGCGCAATTTGCCAAACATTTTTCTCCCCCCCTTTTCACAAATTTGTCTTTTCAAAGTGCATGTAATTTCACCATGTAAGCAAACTTGTCGAAGGTGAGGCGTATGCACATGAGCGTGCCGGCTCCCATGTGCCCGCGCATGTAATAAAGGCTAACGTGGCTGAAGTGGTTTAGTACACATCACAACTGCAGTTAATAAAAACTTCCCTTTTTATAAATCTATTCCTTTCTTCCTTTTTTTTTTTAATACGATAAAACTTTGCTAATTTCGCATCGGCTTCTTCCACCAGCAGATAATCCCCCTAAAAAAATTACGTGTTTTACGACAAGCAATTTTTTCTTCCAGAAAATTTTTATTTTCCCAGCGCTCACCTGTAGGGGGAAGGGGTACACTCTTTTTATGACTCCCCAATTGGTCACTGCTTATTTTAACGTAAAGGCGAACTTTGCTACGTCGAAGGGACGCACAATTTGGCAACCCTGTCATAAGAGCGGCACATCAAGGGGGGCAAATCCCGCGATATATCTTATATGCCTGTGCGCAAACATACGCGTAAAGTTTTACAAACAAGCGTAAGAAACACACCTTTCCTGTGAACCCCAAAATGGAACAGTTCATAGCGCCGTAAGCAGGGGGCACATCGACAATGGGGGGATGATCGACCCTATCCCTCCACACAAATTTGTATCTCCCCACTTGGGCACATACGTATCTATGCATATATATGCAGCCATGCACGTGCGTATTTATGAGAGTCTATCTCTGCCCCCCCTTTTTTTTTTTGTTTTCCAAACTGCTAGGAGAGTCAACAAAAAATACCTGAACAAATTTTACAACAAGAATGTGCGAATAGTGGGCAAGGTTTTAAAGAAGGAAGGAGGGGAGCTGACTCTGCAAACGTGTGATAGTAAGGGAGGGCCCTACAAACGTGATGTGATCGCACTGTGGGTGCATAAGCATGTGTATACATGTGTACATTCGTAGATGCGCTAGCAAATGTGCACCCCAGTGCGTAGGTACATTCCGTGTCTATGTATAAATATGCGAGCGTACACTCTGGCGCCGCGCTTCAACACCCGATATTTTTTCCCCAACGCGGAATGCTCCTCAGATGAAGAAATAAAATGCTTTTTGAGTGAAAACCAAGGAGAAGGAAAGTTAGATCAGTATGTCGAAGTTTTAGGGAAGGTAAGGAGGCGCCACATTATCCATTTACGTTTGTTTGAGGAGAGAGTGTCCCATTAGTGCAATGGTTCGTTACCTGCACATGCGAGTTGTACTCCCCTTCTCCTCATTTTTAGGTGAACAAAGATGATACGTTAAGCGATATAGTGTACGTGCAGAATGGAGGAAACTCTTTAAGTAAGCAAAAGAATATAAAGAAAAAGGGGGAGGGAACTTCCCCTCCTTGCACATGAGACGTGTTAAGCGGCATACTGCCATACTGGCTATATGCGTACAAGCAGGTGTGCATGCGCACTCCTGTTCTACATCGTAAATGGGAAACGTGGAAACGAAGAAAAGGAGTTATGTAGCTACGATAGTTAAACACTTCGGAAAGTTATCCGCTTTCTACAAATTTTTAAGTTCGAAGCTGTAAAAAAAAAAAAAAAAAAATTCACATTAATTTGCATCTTTTCGTTTTTTTTTTTTTTTTTTACTTCCTTCTTAACAGATTTAAATGAAATAAATAATTTAATAAACTTAACTTTTCTCGAAGAATTTGGGGAAATCTTTTAATTGCCGTTAACGAAAGGAGTTATTGTGTACGTCTTGGGCCTGCTTGTTGCGGGGCACTACACATTGGGGTTTTGAATAACACGCTTTTATGTTTTTAATTTTCACAGTTGGACTTTCTTTTTTTGCATTTTTTGAGATACTACTTCTATTTCGCTGGAAATTTAAAATTTACCTTTTTTTTTTTTTTTCATTTCCATGACGTGTTCATATCAGTTCGATGGGATTTCTCCCATTGCCTGTAAGTTTTACCTTCCCTTTTTCCTACTTCTTGAATGAACAAATGCGTTTGTACTGTAAAGCGAACAGCGACGTTATTTATTTTATTTTTTTTTTTTGCTACAATTAAACTGAATTAAATTAGCAAAAAGGGCAAATATAATACTAGCTACTTTGACCAGTGAGGTTATGATTGACATTTTGCGTGCATACCAATGGGGAAAAGGCATTAAATTTTATGCAATTTTTAAAGTTGACCTCGCTTCGATGTGATCGGGCATTTTTTACTTAATTTTATTACACCCCTAAGGACGGTTAAATTGTAACAGCGGAATGGTGTGCGCGTGGAGAAAGGCAATTTGTAAAAAATGAGGAATTTGCAAAAAGTGAGGAATTTGCAAAAAGTGAGGAATTTGCAAAAAGTGAGGAATTTGTAAAAAGTGAGGAATTTGTAAAAAGTGAGGAATTTGTAAAAATTGAGGAATTCTTTTGGGGGATTTCTCCCTTTGGAGTCCTTGTGAGTACTACAGCGCGAAATTGCTTTTCGTGCATAACTTTATTGGTATCACTTCAAACCGTGACTGATTAAAAATGTCCCTATTTGGAAACGGAAAGGGACAACCTTTTTAATGAAATATTTAGCGTATCATCAATATAGAAGCTCATTAACCGCTTTGCCATTTCGCGAGCGGGCAAGTAAACAAAAGAGAGGCATAAAAATGCACACAAAAGAAACATTAAGGAGACAAACGGTGATGACATTACTTGCACTGGTTTCGACTGCAAGCTGTTTTCCGAAGTGAGTGAATGGGGACGTGAGTCTGTCCGTATATATGTGCAGGCTGCACGCAGGGGTGTGTATAAGTATGTACATATATATATCTATATATATGTATGTACGCACACTGAACCATTCGCCTACGCGATTTTAAGGAGCCTTCCCCCCCCTGGGAACGCGCCAAAATGGTGCTCCTGAAAATTCTCAAGAAAATAAAGGAAAAGCAAAAAAACATAAGGATAATCATACTAGGGTTGGACAACGCGGGGAAAACGACAATCGTGAAGAGGTTACTGGGGGAAGACATTTATAAAGTAAGTCCCACGTTCGGATTTACCATTGAGACGTTGCAGTTTGATAAGCACCTTATTAATATATGGGACATAGGGGGGCAGAAAAGTATTAGGCATTTTTGGAAAAATTATTACGAGAATGTAGACGGCATTATTTATGTCATCGATAGTTCCGATTTGTTTAGAATCCAGTTATGTTCATATGAGTTGAAACAAATTTTAAAAGAGGAGAGACTGTACGGATGCTCCCTGCTGATTTTATCTAACAAGGTGGACATAGAGAACTCTTCAAAGGTGGAGCAAATCGTTGAGGTAAGTATTGTGTAGTTCTGCATTTGCGTAGTGCAGTTGTGCAGTTGTGCAGTTGTTTAGTTGTGCAGTTGTGCAGTTGTGCAGTTGTTTAGTTGTGCAGTTGTGCAGTTGTGCAGTTGTGCAGTTCTGCCGTTGTATTGGTGCGTTGGTGAGTTGGCGGGGGAGAACCGAACGAACACACACGCGCAAAGATATATGTGCATGCTTTTGCGCATACGCGGTTAAGCGCAGCTCCGTGATCTCTTCTTTTTGAGGCGTACTCGTCTAAGGCATAGTTCGTAGCACCTCTCGAGTGCTCTACTTCTGTGCATATAGATGCACACTTGCTCATGCGCCCCTTGAACAATTCGCCTCGCAGATTTTGAAGCTAAACGAAATGAACATCGATCGCCACTGGTGCATAAATGAGTGCAGCGCTTTTTCGGGAAAGGGGTTACTAAAGTCGTTTATGTGGTTGATCGATGACATAAGCTACAGAATTAACAACACTTACTGATTTGGTTCATCCCCGCGCGCTCTTATTCGAACAGGATGTACCATTACTTCAAGAAGCTGTGCGTTTGTTTGAAGCTCATATGTATGTACTATTTCTTCCCATTTGTGCAAATTGCGCACTTTATGCAATGTCCTATTCCATTGTCAGATAATTTTGCAGTTTTTAAGAGTTAATTACTAGCAAAAAGGAGAAAATCACACAAGAGCATAAAAAAAAGGTTACTATGTTGCTTTCCACGTATGTATATTCATTTACATACACAAACACGTGCACACACGACTGCGCATTGTGCTCTTAGCAAAATGGCATTTTTTGAAAAAGGCGCATAACGTTTAACTGAAAAAGTTCAACGTTTTTTTGAACGAATGGTCATTTTTCAGAGTACGTTTTGGCATTATATATTCCCCTTGGATGTAAAAAAAAAAAAAAAAGGTAAGACAATGCGCCAAATGAAATAATTTCCGCATTATTCTTCCGTTTCGTGTCTTTCTGTGTACTCCAACTGTCTTATCACTTCTTTTTCCAAAAAGTCGTATACATTTTCTTTACACAAGCAAACTGTGTCACTGATTTTTTCTATCAAAAAATTTTTGCCTTCATTCATGAGCAGAATTATTTGCATCGTTGGCTCGTCGCATTTCACTAAAACTCCCTTTATAGCAGTAACCATTTTTTCCCAACCTGTTAAGCTTTTGTCATAATCGATTCGCTTATGTACTCTGGTTAATATGGCAGATGGATTGGATTAGCAGCTCACACGGTTAGTTCTTTATGTAATACGTAGCAAAAAAAAAAAAAAAAAGAAGGGGGAACTACAAAAAAATTATCTTAAAATGTTAAGCTGTGAGAGGGATAGGGTTCTCCACACAGTCTTTACAACTGGATTATTCACCCAAAATTTTGTACATAATTTTATGGCAATTTCTTTCACCATAAATAGCATAATTTTGCGTACATTTTTACTGAAGCAAAATCAGCATTTTCTGGAGGTGGGAATGCTACGCGAAAAAGTAGTCACAACTTTTTAGCAAAATGAGCATATTTTTTTTTTTTCATGTATGATTGTACTATACCCACGGAAAAGGGCTGATCGTACGTGACGGAAAAAAAAAAAAAAAAATAGATAACTTTAGGACGAACGGAATATAAAAAATGATCGCATTGTAAAAAGCAAAATCGTTGGAAAAAAAAAAAAAAAAAAAAAAATAAATAAACGCACGTCAGGACATATACGTAAATAAATACTCGTGCCCGATCATCGACGTGTTTTAGCAGCACAGGGGGACATACGTGGAAAACGCACAATTTTGCAACAACACAAATATTTAGGGAAGGCCAAATTGCTAACCTGTTCAGCTGAGCGGACAAATACATTTCAGTCAACGGGATAAGAAACCGCGCTCCTTTGAAGCATTTTTACAAAACAGACAAGCGAACATGAAGTAAGGCCGAGGGGGAATCATCAACACAGGAAGGGGGCGCGACGGATGCTTTGTCGTGTGCATATTTATGCTATTACATGCCCATTGTGATGTACCCGTGTGGGCTGGCCGCATTTCATTTCGTTGCACGCCGCCCCATTTCGTTCCATTTTGCCCCACTTCGTTTATCTCTTTCTCTTAACTATTTTTCCCCCTCAGATTTTTCAAGCCTAAGAAGGAGCACACGTTGGACGACGCATATGGTAATAACGTTTTGTGAGTGCAAACAAGAAGAAAAAAAAACACCATGTAGGGTGTGTTACATTTAAGGGTTCATATGTTTGTCCCCCCCTCCACTTTTTTTTATTAATCATGTGAACGTCCGGCGCATGGACACAACACTGCACGTGCAAGAGTACGGCAAAATAACATGCCCCTGCGTACGCACACACACGCATCCCTTTGTAGGAAACCTGGAGAAGAGCGTAAAAAGCATTGATGATAATATCGACAAATATAATAAGGAGCTAAACATAATTAAGCAAAAAATTGAAGAGGAAAAGAAAAAGAAGCCAGTCAATCAACATGCCATTAACAATTTAAGAAACAAAGCTGCGATCATCATTAAGAGAAAAAAAACGTATGAAAATAATAAAGAAAATACACTCGGAATTCAATTCAATATAGACCAAATAAAATATGCAAATGATAATGTGCAAATGTCAATTGATACATGTAAGGCTCTGGAGAGCACAAGCAAAATTATGAAAAAAAATATGAAAAAAGTGAACATTGGAAAAATAGAAAAATTGCAGGACGACCTTTTTGATTATATGGAAGAGGCAAAAGAAATTGGGGAAATTTTGTCGTCCTCCTATGATATACCCCTAGAGTTGGACGAAAACGAAATCGATGCAGAGTTATCCCTTATCGAGGACAGCATCCTAGACGAACAGGTCGAGGATAACATTACTGATTATTTAGAGAGCGATAAGGTGGAAGAGAAAGAGGAAAAGACAATGGAGCAGGAAATACCTTCGACGGAAAAAAACACAGAAATTGTTAAAAGTAAAGCAAAGCAGAGTGAAAATTACTATACGCAGAAGGAGAGCTAAGGAGGAAAAGGCGCAAAACATTGATATGAATGTGCGTTGCAATTAAAATGGTTCAAGTGAAAAAAAAAAGAACACAAACAAAGGAGATAGGGGGTTAGAGGGGGGGTTAGCCACTGCACTGCTCTTCTTCGCGCATACGCTGTGTACACAGTTGTGTGCATATCCCCAAAGGTGCGCATTTATTTACCATCTCATTTGGGATCAACGCCTGCGAGCTGTATATTTTTTGCTTCAACGCCCTCGCATGGGCACAGTGAGCAGTTTAATATTTGAACACGTTATGATAGTGGCATTTTACCACATTTTGTGTGCACCCCTGCTGAATTAATGTAGAAGGCATTCCTTTTTTGGGGGGGGCTTTTTTTTTTTTTTGTAAATTATCGGATCATTTTAACGCCTTTTTTATGCCCAAAGAATGGCACCCATTATGAATATTCTTCGCGTCGGAAGATAAGTTTGTCTGATCAGGAGCACAAATTTGTAAGGAATGCGTGGCAGAGATGGACGTTGCGGGATGTCATGTCAGTAGGCATTGCTCCTACAACTGCTACCTTTTAAGATGAATCGAGGGCGAAACAGTACACGAGGAATTTCACAAATACAGGAAAAAAAAAAAAATTTTCCTTTCGATTAGTTTTAAGTATAATTTTTGGTAATTATGCATACGAATTCACGGAAAAAAAATTGGAGCAAACGGTTTGGAGGGGGTGTATGCTGGTGTGCACACGGGGAGGCAGCATAATGAATGGTTGCGTTTGCCTAGGTGATGACCATAAGCGGCAGGGTTGGGATGCACATGTGTGGAATAATACGCGTCCGAATATGCACACGTGAAGGTATATACTTCCCTGCGTGGAGTTTAGGAATCCTTCTTAAAAATTTTGGAAGGCTTATACTTGCTGTCCTGTTCGGGCGAACACATGAAGGGCCAGTAATCGTGCAGGCATTTCTCGAAGACATGATTTATAAACTGATGGGTGTTGTTAGTGCAAGGCTTGTACTGGTTCAGAGATGAATACACATTATTATATATGCATTTATTTTTGGGGGTAGCCCTAATTGAGGGACTTTTAAAATAAGTAAATACATCATGGTCGGGGGAAAAAGATTTGCTGTTAAAATAGCTGCACTGATTACTCAAATTATAGGCTCTTATTTCGGAACAAGCAATATGGTGGCAATTGTACATGTCTATATTTGCCCTTGCAAAATCAAAGGCATGTATAAGTTCATGTGTTAGTATATATTTGAGCTTATAATAATTGTTAATATTATTTGAACAAAGCCAAATGGTGTTATTTATAGGGTTGTAACCACCTACGTAATTTGATTTTTTTTCCTTGGAAGGAGCAGTGGTTGGGTTATTACTATTATACCTAATGGGAGACAATTCCGAGCATGAGCAATTTTCCTTGCTCTTCGGTAAATAATTATTTTTATTATTCACGAAAACATCACCGACTTTGTACTGGGGTGTAAAGAAGCTTCCCAATTTTTGAAAAAATGTCTTTTTCTGCTCTTTATTATTAGGGCAATTTATGTATATAACGTTAATTGGGCGATTTAAGGCAGATAATGCATCAACTAAAATTTTAACTCTATAATTGTTCAACACGAAGTACATAAAAATTTGCAACTTTATTTTGTCGTAAGGACTTATGTCGTCATTAAAGTGGGTCACAAATTTGTTTTCCTTTTTTCTGTGTGCGCTGTTTGGAGGGGGAGCGCTCTGCGGGGTGAATTCCTTCGAAGGGGAGGATTCTGGCACGGTGTTATCTGAAGCGAAGTTATTCGGGGAGTACTTCTCTGAAGGGAAGTTCTGTGGCAGTTCCCCTTTTGTTAAGCGCGTTCCGTCAGGGTATATTTGGTCTTCCCTGTCTGCGCTACTCCGTGGTTTGTTAGTCTTGCTCGCCACGCCATTCTCCGAGTTAGCGTCTATTTGCTTCTCAGCAATCTGGGGAGCGTTTTCTTCAGCGTTGTGATTCGTTGTGTCGCTTTTATCGCTACTCCTGAGTGTGGTTTCCCCGCCTCGGTTCATCGTGGGGGTGCTATCTGTCCCTTCATCAGGTGTGATGTTTTTATAGTGGTGAACAAATCCCCCATTTTTTTGAATCATTGATTTGAAATGATCATTTATGTTATAATTTATTACAAACAGATCATTATAATTCGGCCATTTACACACGTTTTTATATTTCAGTGAGTATTGTACCAAAAATAACATGTCACTGAGTTTCTTTTCTTTTCCATTTTTAAAAAAAAAATTTTCTACAGTCTTTGTCAAATCAAATTGGTGAATTTCTTTACCAATTTGTTTAATTTTTTCCTTTCCTCGTTCCACCCTCTTGCGTACTTCTTCCATCTTTTGCTTTATGCTCAGCGGGAAGCGACATAAAAATGGGTGAAGCTTTTACTCTTTTCCCTGAACATGCTTTCCGATTGTTCCCTTGCCTGTTCGATTTTTTCCTTTCATGTTGTATGCAGCATCTTTTTTTACGCTTTTCGAAAAAGGACATAAAAAGAGATATCAATCGGGGGGAGGGGAAATAATAGCGATGACGGCGGCGATGAAGAGAAAAAAAAAAAAAAGAATCAAATTAAACCTGTGCGAGGTTTAATACCCAATAGAGCAAACCAAGCAAACGAAGCAGTACCCATAGAAAAACTGAAATGAATAAAACGAACTGTAAGGAGAGGAGCCAACAAGGGAAATATTATTAAACGTTGCAAAAGTGTAGATAACGTATAACCTATACGAAATGGGGGGAAAAAATGGGGGAAAAAAAGAAGTGTTGTTTCCAAATCTGTGAGTATAGAAAATTTTCGCAAATTAAGGACGTTCCCTCCTTGTGCAATTTGGGATAATGCTTCTTTTGTCTGCGTTACGCATCATCCCGATTTGAGGAATAATTAACAGTACGTTTAAGTAGGCAAACAAATTGGGGCGTACGATAAATTCCCCTACCATTCGTTGTGAGCGCGCATGTCGTTGACAATTTTAAGAGTGCCTCTTCGTGATGGAAAAAATGTATATTCACATATGTAGATTCAAAATAGCTGATGTTCCCTATGAACGTTTTAATGTTGCAAAAAGGGAGGAAAGCGTTTACATGTCCCCTTTTCCGTTTCGAATGAAATTTCAGCGTGGTGTATGATTTTAATGTGTAGGGGGCACCTTCCGTTTGTTCCTTTTAACTTTATCTAGCTTTGTTTAGCTTTTAATTTTCTATGGAAACGTGTGCAGTCAAGATACGCTTGAACTTGGGGTCATTCTCTTCAAGTTCGATTGAACCTGAAGCGACGTTTGCTTATATCGATTCCGCGTTTCTCGTTTTGCGGGTTGTTTCTACATATGGGAGATATTACCCCTTTTGCGCGATCTGCCGCTAATCCGCTTTCGTTTCCGTGATAGTGGTAAAAAGACCCCAATTTGAGCATCTCAAAGGTGAGATGCATTAAGGAGATTATTTCCGTCCGGAAGCGACGAGGAGTGGCGAATTTCAAAAAAGGGGACGCTTAGAAAGAGGGATACCTTTCCAAATATAATTTTGCAACTTTTTGATTTTTCAGTTCTATCATGTGATATTTTAATATGTTGTCGCGCAAAATTGCAAAAGGGCTCGTTGAAGGGGGGGTTGTTTCTGCTTTTCAGGGGGGGCGCCTCCCAACCTTCCATTCGTGGTTTTTGTCAGAATGGAGAAAAAAATAACAGACACGCATGTATATATATACTTATTGCCATTACACATTTGCGTTTTTTTGTACATATTTAATAAGAATAAAAAATGAAGAAAGTGGGGGCGGAGAAGCAAAGTGTTAACCTTTTAAGGGGAAATTATACTGCAAAAGTTTTAGTTTTTTTTTT
>NC_020405.1:2815814-2838322 GCF_000321355.1 Plasmodium cynomolgi strain B
TTAAGCATTTTAATCAGAAAGGAGGAAAAGTGTGGCAAAAATCATGCATGTAGCAATATGAACATAACTTCATTTTTTAACAAATATATAAGAAAAAAAAGGCAAAGTGGTGTATTTTCTACAAAGCGAAATATTTGCAGTTTGAAGCTTACACCATAAACTCTTTTTGACGAAAAAAAAAACGCTTAAAACGGTAAGGATGTTCTTCCCACGTTACGTTCTAACACATCAGTAACGAAGGTGAAATGTCAAAACAGACATGAACATTTTCGAAGATGCGTATTTGTGTGTACATATACGCTTATACATTTTGTTTTTTTTCACATTTTTTCGTTTTTTTTTTCCCTTTTGCGTGTCTGCAAGGTTTAAAGGTGAGCAATTATGATTTTTCGCCCACTTGCAAAGAGGGAACGCACGAATGCGCCAACGAGCGGTGGGAAATGACGAATCTGCCAAAGGTAAAGAACCGTACATTTCAGCTGAGGGCGAATGGGATGACTTGACGTGTGTTCACTCATGCGCATATATATATGCATATGTGGAGATATAAAAGTATGCGCATATTATTCGCGCATATGTGCATAGCATATACATAAACACATTTTGCGCGCATACGCAGCCTTCTTAATGAAACGTTAAAAAAAAAAAAATACATATATATAATAGTGGCAAAATATAATAAAGACAAAATACAAAATGAACACACAATTTTTATTAGAATTTTTCTTCATAGCATGCTGACCCCCGTACCGTTATCAAAGCAACATTTGATAAGTCGGCAAAACATCTTCTTTAAGAGTTTCCCATTTTTATTACATGCCATATTATCCTCGCCGGGTGGGGGGAAAAATCGCATCACCCTTTGTTGCAAATGAATATATTGTACATAAATGCGCAGCACTTTTTTCGCAAATCCGAAGCACATATTTTTGTAAATTCACCAACACGAACAGGAAAATTTCAAGCGCCACTTACTGCGTGCCATTATTAGCAACCGCAACAGAGTGAAGGAAAGGCGTGGGCGAGTAAAACAAATTAAGCGCGGCATGGGACTCGCTGCAGAGGGTAACCCATGATTTGTAACTTGTAGCTCACGACGTACAACGCGCTTCACGTCCTGATGAGCAATCGCGTTTTCAAGTGCGAGGGAGAGGAAGCCAGTCTACATGTGACGCTTAAAAAGGTATAAGGGAGGGAACAACTTAACGTGTACATAAATTATACACGTTTAAAAAAAAAAAAATTCGCACATGAGGAAATATGTATATGGCAACATGTATACATGCCAACATACCTAGTAACTGCATTTTTGCTACTTTGATTTTTCGTTTTATTGCTGTTCCATTTTTCATAAAATTTTTAATCACGGCTAATGTTTACCCTAAATGGTATTCCAAAATGCAAAATGAGAGAGCGAAGAGAAGCGCTGTTACACGCGTTTTCTCGTACATGGTACGACTGTTCCCCGTAATGATGCCTCAGTATGTATATATGCATATGAACATGTTTAAGCAAGTGTACATTCATTTGCCCCTTTTTTTTAAACGCAATATAGGTAAGACTTTTTTTAGAGCTCCCCTTTTTTGACTGTATTGCGGAGCTGAGTCAGAATCGTCGCTGCGTGACTTGTTCCCATTCGTGAAGCTATACACTGGGGGCAAAGCCTCGTACACTTGAAGCATTTGCCGCGCGCTTTGGGGTAAATAGGGAAGGAAAGAGGTACCTGCATACGTGGGGATATATATGTACCTATTTATATATACACTAACGTTTAACCGAGCGGATCAGTTCTGCATGCCGCTTGACTTCCCAGGGCTTGCGCGTCTTGATTGAAGAAGAGCGAATAGAGAGCTGCTCTGGCTGAAGGCGTATTGGGGGAGATACGGAAGGTGGGCAAGATTCTCACCGGTAGAGAAGGGCTTGGGGCATACCTATGTGATAGGCGATTGTCCCTTACAAGTTGCCTTGCCGTGTATGTGAGGGACCTTATAACAGGGCTGCGCATGCGTAGGTAGATAGGTTCTTCACCTTGTGTTGTGCACTGATGTGAGTGCTTAACCCGGTCGTTGTTGTCATTGTGCCCCTTTTTTTTTTTTGTGCGAACGCATAAAGTTGCAATCGGCCAGTTTGGTTCCACTTGAACAATCGGAGAAACGCACCATGGAGTCGCCAAAAGCATCAATGCATGAAGCGTATAAGAGCTTCTGCTCACAGCACCCCCTGAAGAAATTGTCCATGCCGAAGAGCGATCTTGTATGGTCCTACTACGACATTAACAGCAGAAATGAAAACATAGTGATCTTTTTGCATGGGATATGTGGAACAGCTGGGTGTTACTTTTATCAACTAGACGCATTGGCAAACTTAGGGTTCCGAGTTATATCCTTTCAGTACCCATGTTATAATTACCTAAAGGACTGGATAAAAAATATGTGTAACATATTGGAATATTTAAATATAAAGAAGGCTCATTTTTTTGCCTCCGATTTGGGTGGGTACCTAATGCAGTTGTATGCAAAATTGTATCCATCCAAAGTGGAGTCTTTAATACTGTGCAACTCGTACAGAAGGACAGATGACTTTGCTGCAGTTGCAGCGTTCAGAAATGTTTACGGGAAATTATATAGCTTTTTACCCCATGTGTTATTAAAAAAAATCATATTGGAAAATTATATTTATGTAAATTATGTGAATATAGATTTAAAGGAGAAAAATTCACTAGAGTTCATGAGTAACGAAGTGGACTTAATTTCTTCTGCAGATTTAGGGGGAAGAATAAGTTTGCAACTGTCATCGGAAAACGTTGACAGGATTAATATCAACGATAGAAGTATCACCATTCTGCAGACATTAAATAATACCTATGCAGATAGCCTAAATGAGGACATGAAAAATGCTTACCCCTATGCTAAACATGCGATATTGAAATCAGGGGGTTCCTTTCCTTATCTCAGTAGGCACGAAGAAGTCAATATGTACATTTTGGTTCACCTCAGGAACAACTGTAACGCTGTATTTGTGAAGGAGCAAATAAGTAGCATGAGTTATATGCACCAACTCAAAAGTGAAGAAGTAGACATAGATCAGTTCGCTTCTGGGAGAAAATTTGGCAAACGGGTTGATGGGAATACTCAGAAGATGACCAGTGAAGGGAAATGTAAAATTAGTATCATAAACCGTTGTTGCACTAGTGCCTCTAGTGGTGATATGCATAAGGGTAAAATCTACCACAATGAGGGTGGAGATCCTAACGGGAATACCTTTTCGTATAGGGAAAGGAGAAAAATGGAAGAAGGGAAAATAAAACAGGGAGTACGTAACATCAGGCGGGATGGGCACTCAGAGGAACAGGCGGATCTTTTTAATTTGTATAAAAATGGCAGTTATAATAGTTGCGAAAATTTTAGCAGGAACGACACCGTGACTAGCGAGGAGACTGTAAATAGCCACGAAAAGGTGGACGCGGCGCCCAACAGTGGTCAACATAGTCTCTACCGCGGTGGTGCGTATGGGGAGGTGTACTCCAAAAATAACGATTTCCGCGCAGGGGGAATAAACGCAAAGTTTGGCGAAGAACGCCACGAGAGCTATGCCAAGCATAATCCGTATGAAGAACAAAATGAACATCGCGCGCATGTGCACAATTACACGAATGAGGCATTTCCAGATGATCCCGACGCGGACATCGTGGACATAAATCATAATGACGGTTATTACAAAAATGGTTATCAGCACGTGAGCAGAAATGTGACGCGCGAAGACGACGTGTATGGCAGCCCTAATGGCGAATATACGTACACAAGCAACGAGGACATCCAATCAACCGGGCGAATTGTGCGTAACTCTGAGGAACGCTACAACAAGGAGTCTTTAAATTATGCCGACAACTGTAATGAAAATGACCCGCGATATGGCCGCGCAAATGTTAATAAAAATGACATTTTCTGCCATTTTTAGCTTTCGCCCATGGGTGTTTTGTTTGTGTATATCCCTTGGGAGGGAACCCCCCCCTTCCCCTATTCTGTTTAATTTACTCGCTTTGCAGTTTTATATATGCTTCCTGCGGCACTGGTGATGAAGTGGGAAAGGGTTAACTGATGGCACTTTTTTTTGAATTCGCTTTTGCCTCTCCATTTGGCGCTTCCCCGTTCTTGCGCATTTTGTAATTTTGCACCTTTTGTGAATTTGTTTTGTTACACTGTCGTTAGGCGCTGAGCGGATTGGCGCTGCTCGGATTGGTACTACATGATTTGCCAGTGCCATTTTGCTGCGCCACTCGTGGATGCGCCATCTTTGGAGTAATTTTTGCGCGCGAAATTTTACCACTCCTTGAGGCCCATCCTCCGAATGACCACAAGTTTGAATTTGCATACGTACAATTGCATTAGGTACGTGTGACGCTTTTTAAAATAAATATAAAGGAAAGAGGAAACGAAATTGTGTAAACACTTTCTTTTCTGTATTTCTTTCCCCGTTTTTTTTTTTTTTTTTGTCCAGATTTGTGTACAAAAGTGAAAAAAACTTGCATTTTTTTTTTTTTTTTTTAAAAACGTGCGCATATATATGCAAATATTTATGTATACGTGTCCGCGCGTGTGCCCTTTTTAATGGCGAAAATTAGTATTCTTTAAAGGGACGAATGAGTTAAAAATTTATATATGGTGTAGCAGCTGAGTGGCAGAAATATACGAAAAGAACAGTGGTAAAGTGCTTGCGCATTTTTATGTGCAACAATGGTTGAATAAGGAAAGGGGAAAATGACGAACAAGTGCAACATGCTCAGTGAGTAAAAAAAAGGAATAACCTTTTTTTTTTTTGTGTGTGTGAGTTAAGGCATGAATGTGAGGAGAAAAGCGGAAATAAGATGGACATCACGGAATTTGAAATACCGCTTTTTTCGCCAAATATTACTGAAATAAATTTCGGGATCTTCGATCTGTGGCTCCGGGGGCACAATGGTAAGGGGGAGGAGATCGCGACCGGTAAAATGGCGCGCGAATAACACGCTAAAAAGGAGCGAAAAACAACGAAAAGAAAACTTCCCCATGCGTCTACCCTTCTTTTGCCCACTCCACAGAATTCGAAGTGCTGTGCATGCTGCAGAACAGCTTCTACGCCGACTTGATCAAAAGAAAGAACGAGTTGAACAATGAGGGCGATGGTGATGCTGATAGTGACGGCGACGGGGACGATGTAGAGGGGAAAACAACGAACAAGGAAAAGAACGATCATGTGATTAGTAAGGATATCGAAAAAGTGCTTAAAGAAAAATACAAAGACAATGTTTTTTTTGTAAAAAACAGAATTATGAATATGTTTAACACGGAAAATAAGGAAAGCGATTACATAGGCAACAATATTTTGTTCGACAATTTTTTATGTTTATACATAAAACAGCAATTTTACATTTTTAACATTTTGTCCCACCATTTGACCAATTTGGATCTGCGTTTTTCCAATTTTTACATCCCCATAAGCAAAAATAAAGCGCTAAAACTGATAAAAAATTATTACAACATTGACTTCAATTTGGAGAAGGAAATTATAAAATATAAAAGCATTAACAACATCTCAAAATACACGAACGAGATTGTTAAAATAACAAACATACATAAAATATCAGTCAAAAGACAAATAGAAAATATAAAAAATATGTGGAAATATGTAATAAATATTTACGAAAGGAGAAATATAAACATAAGTACGTTATATAAGAAAAGACGGATAAGTATGAAAAAGGTATTAAGATTTCTTAAAAAGAATTTCCAACTTTATAAATTTTTTATGAAAAAGGAAACTGTTTTGGATATGAATAATAATGATGGTCATTATCGCAATAGATCATTTTTATTTAAAAAAAAAAAAAGAAAAGGAAAAGGGAAGAAAAAGGCACAAAATAACACCAATTCGAAGAATGAATATCTTCAATATAATATAATTAAAACTTTGGAAAATCTCGTTGGTATTTATTTAGCCAAGAGGTACTTTCGCCTCTACTGGATTATATCCTATCATATCGAGGTACCAAAAAAGGTAAACATCCCTTACCCTTATTTTAACAACATCATTTTGTTGTTATTGGAAAAGTTACAAATTAACGATCTCATTCTGTCCAAGGAGTATATAAATATTAGCAAAGGGATATACAGCACCTTCAAGAGCAACAAGAATATGGACGCGCTTAAGAGTAAGTTATGTGGCCTTGCCGACATTAACAACTCGCTGCGTACCAGGGTCCTCATTCGGCTAAAGTGCATCATGAATCTGCTCTGCTGTTTTAGGAATGTAAGAGAGGGACCGTTAGAGAGGGTGCCTGTATATGCGCACTGCCCTGCTTGAGGCTCTACCGCGGAGGGTGGAAGCGAAATGGGCCCACTGACCTATATAACGCGCTGCGCTTGTGGCGGTGCTCATTTTTTATTATTTGCATCTTCCCCCCGTCACGTTGCCACATCGTTACATCACCGCTTCACCGCTTCACCGCATCACCACTCCACTGTTTTGCCCCCGTAGTCCTACGAGATAACCAAGTTCCTGCTAATTTTTCACGAGCTGCAAAAAAACGAACCGTTCACGAACGAGAAGACCTTCATAAAACAAAACATCGGCAATAACAATTTTGTGAACAGGATAATGTGCTTTATAAAGTAATTCGATCGTCTGTCTACGTGTATACATGTGCATGTATGCGCCCCAGGCAGCGCGAGGGGGGTAACGGAAGTGCTCCCCTCTTTGAGGCTCCCGCGCCTGCCCCTTTTGGTACTTCACCTTTTACACCTTCACTTCTTTACAGGGAGGCGGAAAATTATTCCAAGAGGAAAAAGGCCGAGTATGAGAACTTAAGGGGAAACGAAAAAACGAACATTTCGTAGTGTTTGTCAAAAGGGCTCATGGGAGAAGGATGCCCAACGCACGCATTTGTGTCGTGCGGAATGCCCGACGTTGTTTCTTCGGCATGCGCGCCATCTGTATCCCCGCACGCATGACGCGGTTAATTTGTTGGTTATTTGCGCGTTGTTCGCAGCACGCGATTGCATTATTTGTTTGTCCATTTTTTTGTGCTTTTTTTTTGTACACTTTTTTTGCACATTTGTGAGTAGTTAGTTTTTTTTTTTTACCGAACGAACTCACATGCGCATGTGTGGGTCCTCACAATTTGCACACACGGGAAATAAAGCTGAACTCCCTTATGATTATTTCTTCCTTTTCACGTAGCCATTTTTTACTGGAAAAAATGTCAAAGTGGTAAAAGCTTTACGCGTCTGTCACTATGTTGACCAGTAATGTATACATGTGGAAGTTACGTTTTTCTTTTTTTTTTTTTTTGTGTTTTCCTTTGAAATGCGTCACACGGTGTGGTAATAAAAAAAAAAAAAAAAAAGTCGTTAAGATGAAAAATTTAAAAAGAGCAATACGAAATGGAGGTGTTACGACATGGTGTGCATGCAATGTGGACTGAACGGTGTAAGATTCACATAGCTATAGTTGCTGGTATGTGTATCCGTTTGTGCTTATCTTCTCGTCTACCTCTTTGATGTTTTGTTTCCCCAGTCCGGAACGCACCATTCGTTTACCCCCCAAATTGCAGCGAACTGATGCGCTCTTCCATTTCGCCATAAATGCACACATTATTGAGAAAGCAGTTCGGCTAACTGTATGTATGTCGTGGGATACATTTGCTGACCCTATTTATCATCGTCTTCTTCTTCCTCTTCTTCCTCTTCTTCCTCTTCCTCCTCGTCTGCCTCTTCCTCATCGTCATCGTCTTCCTCATCTTCTGCGACGTAATCCTCCTCATCGTCATCATCATCATCCGCAACGTATTCCTCTTCATCCGATTCGGACAGTTCATCACCAAAGTCCTGTTTTTTATCCGTAACATTGGCATCATCCTGAATGTTTATATTTTTACTTTTTAAAAATTCCAACAGAGGGAGGTATTCATTTTTGTCTATATTGGTATACTCATAACTCATTCCTCTTTTGTGTTTTATGATAAGTGAGAAAAAACGGTGTTGATTTATATTTCCCGTTCTCTGAAAACTGAGTGTGACAATATCATCAAAGGAGATTAAAATGACCGGTTTTATAATAAAAAGGAAGTATTTATTTAGGGGGTAAAGCTGCCCACTGGCTGCTCTATAACTGCATGTAATACCATGTTCATTTTTTGCTGTTCTGTAGTCCCCTGGAATGATGGCATTTTTTTTAACCAGAGCAGTAAATAGTCTAGTAACTACATCGTATGCTTTTCCGGAGAGTGATTTCTCCAATTTATATTTTTTTACATCTTCTTCACTTGCATTGATGTCCAACTCCATATCGTCATCGTTATTGAGTTGAATCAAAATGAATGGGTATTCAGTTTGTCCTTGCTTCATTTTATTATTTAGGCTAAAGATTAAAACGTACTGATTGGAGTTACTTTTGGGGACTAACAACATTTTATTTATATTAGTATACTGAATGGTAAAATCGTAGGACTTTCCATGTAGCTTGAACGACTTTGTGTACATTTCGATTTCGTATCTTCCTCTTGGAACCAGGAGAGGTATATTTGCAAGGGAGGCAATGCATTCACTTTTGGAGTCTCCTATATTTACTTTTTCTAGCAAATCATTTTTAAAATTTTGAAAATTTTGATTTTCATCATTTTCGTGGGGATAACAGAAACGTATTTCTGATAGGAAATCTTCATTCGTTTTTTTATTTTCCTCATTTTTTAATTCCATCGCTATGTCCGTCTTTATCTGTACATTCAGTTGACTGATATTGTTCGTTGGAATGCTGAATGCATATTTATTGTCTATATCGAAGGTTATGTTCGAATTTTCTAACTTGAATTCTCCCCAGTTCCATCCCCTCGTGGCTAGCTTCCTACTAGCTAATCTAAGATTGAAATATTTCTGAAAATGTTGAGTTATTTCGGAAATATTTCTATCTGGGAATCCATCGAAAAAGATGATCAAATTGTCTTTCTGCTCACTAAACTTTAGGTGTAACCTGTTGTTGTTGTAGCTTGTTTTTATCCACTCCGCTTCACTTATGTCACTGCACTTGTACTGGTATACGTTGTTCGTTTTTTTGTTTTTCCATCCTAAGAACTCGTTGGACATTCGAAATGATCCGTAGTCACAACCCCCGAACCCACGGATGTTTCCGATGGAGATCACGGGGTTGCTGCCCGAGCTGCCGGCGTTGTCTCCCATGGGTTCTCACAGGGCGGGGGGGGGAAACCGTAAAAGCGGTAGTGTGGCTTCCTTCGTTAGGACTCCTTCGTTAAGGAGGCACTTGTGAAGTCCCTATTTTGTGAAATCCCCTTGGGGGTATCCCTCTCAGTAAGTCTGTTTTAACTTGGACTGGGAAGGGGTCCCTCCTTCGATCAAACCACGTGCGTGCGCAGAAGAATCGGTGTCGAATGGGCTCGTAATAATGTTGCCACGAGTGTCCGATGTTTGTGCCTCCCCTCTTTTTGCAAAGCTCCGTAGAAGGTTTGCAGAACCCGGGTGGTCAGATAACTGCGTTCAGGAAATTATCCAAGGAGGGTTCCTCTTTTCGCAGGGCGGGATTTTGTTTCGGGTTCCGTGGGCAAACTGATATAAAACGAAAAAAAAAAACGAATGCGGTGGTGAGTTTTTAAATGTACATATATGCAAGTACGATCCCGCGTGTGTTTGTTCCTTCGAGGGGGCACTCTTACACTTACGCATTCGCGCAGTGAGGGTTATATTTATCTTTACATGCCTGCAATATGCATTGCATTTTTTTTGGCCCTAAAAAAGTCCCAGTCCCCCCCCCATAGGTCTTTCAAATAGGGTGTGGAAGAAAAATAAAATACTCAAGCCATTCTGGGTTAAGCATATATAATATATTTGCTATTCCACACGCTCGCACGAAAAGAGCCAATTTAAGAAGCTGCTCCAATTTGCCACTCTTCAAAAATTTTGGCTTACCGATTTTTAGTTTCCCCTAATTTTGTTTCGTGTTTCATGAATGGGAGAACTCCATTGGGGAGTATAAAACAGAAAGGGAGAGACTTGAAAAGGTGGCGTGCGTGCACGAATCGGACCGAAATGGGGATAAAAAAAAAAGGACAATCGTCGCCCAAACGAAAACCGGAATTAAACAGGTTATAATTTACAAAAAAGGGGCAGCTTGATTGGGAAAGAGAAACTGAGCCAAGTGGTGATAAAAAAATGGAAATAATTGAATATAAGGCGAACTAAACACGTGACACTTCACAAACTGAACCCAAAAAAAAATAAAATAAAATAAAAAAAGTGAAGGGCATGTAGGAGAGCTCAACAGAAAAGAGGACGCATAAAAAGGGAAGAGGCATACCACAATCGAGCACACGATTAAAGCGACTAAATGCTGCTATGTTTGTGTAGTTTTTTCTCTATCCCCCCTTTTTGTTGCCAGAAAATGTAAAGGAAGTCACCACGGAAGGAAAAAATCGAGGTGACAAAAGGATGACACGAAAAGGAAAAAAATAATATGCATCATAAAAAATGCTTAGCCCAAATTAGGCGCCTAAAAATTTAAGGGAGATATATCTTCCTACATAAGTAAAACTGACCGTGTATATCAAAACACCTTCCACGCTGGACTCTTTGCATATGTATAGAAAAGGCTTCATCAGTTCATAGCAATTATGCTGGAAATGAGCATCCGGCATATTTTTCGGCTTTAAAGTTGTGCAATTGTACGAATTTTTTTTTTTTATTTTATTCACCTATTGGCATATTAAATAAATTCCCACGTTTGGAACCCCTTTGAGTTCATCCACGAGTACACCATTTGGGCATTTCCCCAGACGTGAAAGACACGAATGTGCAAAAATGTTGACCGGTTTTGTGTAAAAAATGGAGCCAAGGTGTGAGCGATGAGTGAAGAAAAAAAAAAAAAAAAATGCCCAGCTAGGGAAAAAAAAAGATACAGCTTCCTCCCATTTTGCTCAGCACCTCCATGAGTGACGTTTCAGCTCAAATGGAAGATACAAAGATTTGTTTGCAAATCCCTAGTGGTACTTACCTGCGCACATGAGTGCACATATGGAACGGGAATGAGGGGGAATACGCCCATTTAATTGTTCCACTGCACACACACACGCGTACGTGTACCCCCATAGGGGTAGGAATAACAGTAGGCGCACATATCGCACGTAAAGCAGCATCTATTCCGAGTGCCATGACGAATTATGTCAAAATGTAGAATGGTGTGATGCCAAAAGGGGTCATACAAAAGGGTGAAGTGGCGCTCCTGTCTGTAGCGCGGCAGTATTGCGGGAAAGCAAAACAAGAAAGGAGAGAAGTAATGGGATAGCAGTTAAAGGAGAGCGGTAAAGGGAGAGCAGTAAAGGGAGAGCAGTAAAGGGAGAGCAGTAAAGGGAGAGCTGTAAAAGGAGTGCATGCGAATATACATACGTACAATTTTATAAGCGAAACACAGTATGAACGGCTAAGCTGCACCATGGTGATCAAAATTCCCGATGACAAAAAACCAAACAAGAAGAGTGGCCAGTTCAACCTGGGTCCCCCCCCTCCTTATGGAGGTAAAGGTGCACATAAACACGTGGCTATTTGCATACGCATTGGGATGCCTCTTCCTTTTTGTTTGCCCGTCTTTTGATTAACGCATTTTTATAACGCATCATAAAAACCAATACGAAGTTAATGCCCCCCAAATGGGCTTAGTACTTGCTTGAATTTCTGCTAAAAATGTTCATCCACTTTAGCTTGGGGTACAACGAATTTGCTTCCCTTTGGTCGTCCATTTTTGTTCCGAATTTATTCTCACAATTTTTTTCACGGATATAATTTCTTTTCGTTTTTGCCAAGTTCTGAATAGATGTTTTGTTTAAATTGAGGTAGTTCCTCAAGTTGTGGTCCACTGGCGGGGGGATATTTTGGTGGTCAGTCCGTTGCTCAGTCCGTTGCTCAGTCCTGTTATTACCGCTACTCTGTTTTGAGTTGATTAGGTTAACCCCCTCAGTGAGGGATATTTTCTTTGAGAGGGAGCTATTTTTGTAATGCCTATATGGATGAATATGCGATGAGTAGAACATGAGATTATTCAAAAAGTCCAAGTTGGCTGGAGTGGTACCCAAGTTGGCTGGAGTGGTATCCAAGTTGGCTGGAGTGGTATCCAAGTTGGCTGGAGTGGTATCCAAATTGTAGTAGTACAGCATTTTGTTCGCTTCATCATTTTCACTCGATTTTAAATCATTGATGGATTCTACATGCTCAGGGTTCACTAGTAAGTTACCATGTATGTAATCCTTTCTTACATTTTCATCATAAGACATACTCAATAAATTACTCCTAACACTTTTCAAATCGTAGCTTCTATTATGCGTTAGATAATCTTCATATTGCTCCTTCGAATGAATGATGTCATTTTTCTGTGCGTCCCAGATGTTCCAACTTGCTAACTGTTTCCTTCTGTCAGTTGTGCTTTCCTTAAGGGTCGTCTCTTTTTTATTTTTAGTTAGCTCTTCATTTGTTTTGCTGGATGTGAGTTCATGTGGGGGGTCTTCTTCTCTCTCGATGGGTCCATTATACACACTCCCTTTTTTGTTTCTTTCATGTTTTTCTTTTTCACCTTGTGATTTTTGCTTTTTCAAATTTGCATTCATCATGTAGATGTGTTGTGTGTCCAAGTGCGGGTTCTTTCCCTCATCCTTTACTAACAAATGGGTGTCCTTTCGATTGGCGCTACTGCCAAGTGTTTGGGATTTATCTCTCTCCAGGCTTTTTTCAGACAGGTCTCTATTTAACTCTGTAGGGAATTCCACCTCGTAGCTATTTTGAGGATTACTTGGCGATTGGTTACTTGGCGATTGGTTACTTGGCGATTGGTTACTTGACGAATGGCTACTTGACGAATGGCTACTTGACGAATGGCTACTTGGCGGATTTTTCCAAACGGGGCCCTTCGTAAGTGTAAGGGGCGTGGATTTTTTTCCCGAACCTTTTGCACTTTTGTCTTGTTCGTCTTCCCCTGAATGTCCCTTCTTCCTGCTCGTTGGGCGGTTATTATTTTGTGATATTTTCATAGTTGTGCTTTTAGTCGGCTCGTTTTTATCTCTGCGCTGCTTGGGGGTAGAGTGTTCCGTTGGAGAGGCCCTCTTTACGGGAAGCTGCCCACCCAGTTCGCTTTCTTCATTCTCTTGGATCTGCTCCTTCGCATTCCATCGTGTTATGATCCTTTCCCCGTTTTTACTATTCATTTTTGCTTTCGTTAGCTCATCTTTATAGCTTACATTTTGGATGATCGAATACGATTTCTTCACGTCGTCATACAAGGAGGTGTAGTCTTTCTCTTTCCTTTTAATTGCATCGTTCCCAATGTATGAGTTGTTTGTGGCGTCGGATGTGAGGACACCGCTTAACTCTTCGAGCTGGGTGGTTATTCCCTGATCGTTCCTTCTGCATCCACTATTGGCGTTCCTGGTACTGTCGTTTCTGGTACTGTCGTTGCTGGTACTGTCGTTGCGGGTACTGACATTGCAAGTACTGACGTTGCAAGTACTGACGTTGGCGGATCCTACTTCCTCGGGGGAATATCCCTCCCCACTGTTCTCTGCACTGAAAGGGGAGCTCTCCGTGCTTGTCTCTTCTTTATCTTGAGTCTCATGCACTTCGACCGACTGGCCAATCGGGGAGTGGTGAAATATGTGGCTTTTCAAATTGGGGATGCATCTACCACTTGCGATGTCTCCCCTATTGTATGTGCCGCTCTTTTCGCAGTCCCTGTCAACGATCTTGTTCAAATTATGGCCTGGCTGCATAGGCTTCTCCCTCCATTCATTAGGTTTATCTGTGTCCTTACTTGTGGATCCCATCTCACTCATGTCGTTTACCCCTTTTTCGTTATAGGAACTGGCAAGGCTAAGGGTAGGTATCACTTGGGAAGGACAATTTGAAGACAGATCAGCAGGTCCCATTTGGTTATCCAAGTTATTCTTTCGAAGTATGACATTTCCATTTCTATTTCCATTTTCGTTAAATAAAATTGGGTCATGTGAAAGAGAGCATTTCTTTACATTGGTATTGAATCCAACAGTAGGGTAGTTTATTCCCTTTTCAATTTTGCTAACATAATTTTGACTTTCCTTTTTGGTGCACCAAATTGTGTGTGTTTTTTCACTGCACTTAGTACTAGATTTGTCTGCTCTAACCACATATGCATCAGTAACCTGGTTTGATACCCCCCCCTTCGTTTCGCTCATCGTACGGTAGTAATAATGGGCACTGTATGTGTGATGTCTCTCCTGGTTGATTCTTCTCCGAGTGGCACATTTGATGTACTCAATTTTGTTGGAAGAAAAATAATCATATTCCTTGTCACTTAGCCGTTCTTCATCATATGATGCCACTTTATCATAAATTGGAACCCTTTCCTTGGATGGATATTTCTCCTTCGTTGTTAATTCATGTTGGCTGCATCCATTTGTGTAGTACCATTCAGTGAAGTGGCTGATATTTATTACATCATTTTTCCTTTTGGGGTTATGTGCTCTGTGACATACGTCCACTTGATTCTTTACGACGTTTTTTTCCTTTTCCTCGACTCGTTGCTTTCTGTCTTTTTTCACCCTTTTACTAAAACATAAGTTACTTTTTTTATAGTAGCTTAAAGGGGGGATGTTGGTTCTATTCGTCTTCCTTTTACTGTGGGGAAATCTGTTCTCAAAATTGATGTAGTGTTTCCTGTCATGTTGGTTCTCACTGTTGGGCAGTACATGGAAGTCCCTATCGTTCGAATAGTATACATTTTTTAGCAGCAAAAATTTGTTTTTTCCGTCTATCTGTTCTTCATTAAATATTTTGCTGTCCCTTCTTTTCGTTCCTTCCTCGTTTTTGCATAACTTTTTTTCCTCCTCCAGATGGTCATACGTTGTTTTCTCTGTGTTGGTGTAGCGTCGGGATTCTACCGCATCTGTTTTTTCTTTTCCATGATAGTTACCTTTGGATAGGTTAGGCATGTCAGGTTTTTCTATAGCATTTTCATTTACCCTTCCTCTTCGCTTGTCCACTTTTTTTTTTTTTCCCTCATTTTTACTCGAACTTTTTTGCGCACCCACCACTGCAGTGTCAGTGTCGTTGTGGTTGCTCCTTGTGCCACTGTTGGTGCAGTTCTCTCCATATGCATGTTTCTGTTCACTCTGTCCAGCATTACAGCTACGGTTGTTGTTGCTACTACTGTTAGTTATATATTTTTTTTTTTCCACCTGGTTTATCTGTTTGTCATCACCACTTGGGTCACTTTTGGATTGACGTCGTTGGATTTCTTTACTTGGATTATTGATGCTGATAATTTTTTTTTTTTTTCCTCTTTGTTTCACTTCCATCGCTATAGCTTTGTTCGAGGGTGTTCTTACATTCTCCTTCGGTGTGTTTTTCCCTTGGTGTGTTACTCCCTTCTTGGCTAGTTACATTTTTATTTTCATCCTTGACTGGCAAAAGTGAAACTATTTTCCCGGGGGAATTATTATCCCCTTTGTGTGTTTCTCTGTGATTGTCCTTTTCTGTTTTCTGTTCAGCTCGTTGGATGGCATCATCATGTACTTCTTCATCGCCGTTATTATCCAATTTGGTCTTTTGCGAATTCGAATTGTAAGTTTGCACTGGGGCACCTCCACTGGGAAGGAATATCTCCCTGTTATTTTTCTCTCCACTGTGCATGTTCCATTTTTCGGACTGCTCATTAGTGTAATCCCTTGATGAAATATTTTTCTGTTGTGTTCTATCCATTTTTGTGCATTCGTTAATTATCCCCTTTTGGGTGAACATGTTGAGGGTAGATTTGTTTTCCTTTGGGTGACTCTCCTTCGGGTTGACCTTCAGTTCGTTTATTTGTATGCGTGCCGGATCCATTTGATCGCAGGTAGATTCACCAATAGTGACAATTTTGGTTGCGTGTTGGGATTTGATAAGAGACGAGTGTTTATTTCCACTGGGGGCTATTCCTTCCTTTTTGAGAATAATACAGGTGTCTTTCTTTTTGGAGTCCGTGGGATGTAATTGCAGTTCTGCGTCCTTCTTCGTGGGTGTGTTTACCTTAGATGTGATGCTTCCGTCGGTGAGGAGGGTGTCCCTTGTGGGATTACCGTCGGTGATTCCCCGACTAGCGATCTCACCCATTTGACCACCCATCTGTGTGGCTCTTCCCACTTGCTGCACCCCACGTGAATGCCCATGTCCACTGACCAGATCATTCCTCCCTTTGCTTGCCCCCCCCATTTGTTTGCCCATCACATTTTCCCTATGTTCAGAAGCGACGAAAAGAGCACCTTCAGCGTCTTTAGCCCATTCGTAACTAGCCAACTTTGTGTGACCTTCCCCCTCTCGGTGTTTAACAAAAGGGTCTTCCCTCTTACGGTCAGATGAGCATGCATTATTATTATTACTATTGCTATTGTTACTGGACGTGCCCGTTTCGACATATTCGGAGACTCCCCTTCTACATGTCCATTCCTTTGTGTAGTCAGCATGATTGGCGGCATGATTGGCGGCATAATTGGCAGCATTATTCGCGGCATTATTCGCGGCATACTTGGCTGCACAGTTGACTTGATTTTCAAGCAACACACAGGAAGAGGCGCAAGTACGTCCACTGGTTTGGTTGCTTAAACACCCTACATACGTCCCCTTATCATCATAGTAATAATATTTGTACTGTACATGATGGTTGTAATTAGGGTTTTCATAAAATAATGCGTCATTCGGTGAGACGTTTACTTTCGCGATGGCTGGTGTGTTGTTAGGATTAGGAGTTCCGTTTGTGCAATTCGAGGTGATGGTGTTAGTGGACTCTCGTCCATCACTCGCGTTGGAAGCATATTTGAACTTCCAGCTGGTATCGTATTCCCTACTTGTGGTCAGCTTACACTGGTCATAATGCCTTAACAGAGTAGACCTCCCACTAGTGGTTACGTTAAAATCGTTCGCTCCTTTAAACAGGTACAAATTACTATATAAATTATTTTTCCCTATGAGGTTATCCCTACATGGTAGAAGAAATATATTGTTGCTTTGATTTCTGTACATGTTGTTTTTATTGAAATAAAAATCGTAAGTGTTGTTTGTCTTTCCACACAGATGGGGGTTCTTATTCACTTGGTCCATCAACTTAAGTTTATTTTCTTCTATATGCTCTACCTGCAGTTGCTTACCATCATAGTAGTTGCTGCTACTACTCTGATTGTCATTCTTCCCATCCACGTACGTATTGTCCAGAATGTGATTTTTGAAATATTTTTTCTCCACGTAGTAGTTATTTTGATCATGCTTGCGATGATTTGTGATTCCTTTTTGTGTGCACACTTTGATTTTATCGTTACCATCATCATGTGTGTGTTTTTTGTTTGTTTCCATGAGGGCGTTTCCTCCCTCTTCATTCTTTTCGTTTAACGCATACTTATCTAATGTCCCCGCTTGGTTCTTTTTCTGCGCAAGGAGGGCGTCTGCGTAGACGGGGTTCTCCAAGTTGTGCTGTCCCCCATTCGGCTGATTCACATGGGTGTTCAAAACCCCCTTGTCGTCGTACAGGTAAAGCTGGCTATGGTTTTTGTTTGTGTTTTGGTTTTGATTTGCGTTTTGATTTTGATTTAAGTTTTGATGTTGATTTAAGTTTTGGTTTTTATTTTGGTTTTGCCTCAGGTGGTGGGGGTCGCTCCTGGGGAAGAGCGAGTTGCTTCCTCGAAGATGACACGCTTGGCCCTTCTCGTTACCACTGCGTGGGGAGGTTCCCGCCTGGTCGTTCTCCTTGGGGCTTGCACTTACGTATGGCGTAGAGTAGGGAGCTCCGAAAGGAGCGGCGCATGGAATTCCGTGAGGCACCATACCAGACACGACGTTTTGCACACCGCTCGGCACCATGTTTATTAGCAGGCCGTTTTGCGCACCGCTGGGTACCATATTTTGCACACCCCTCGGAACCGCGCTTGCCACCCCCCCCTGGACGCAAAGGTTTGTGGCCGCAGGACCATTTTCTCTCTTGATTAGAAACAATTTTTTGAACGTCTCAAAGTCCATATCGTTCTTACCACTGCCAACTGGACAAGCAACGGTAGATGAAATGGGGAAATTCATTTTCTTATGCACGTGGGATACTTCCAATTTGGTTTTCCCCGTATCAGCTAGCCATTCATGATTCACCACTTCATCAAGGGACAACCGATTAGCTGGATTGATGGTGAGCATGCCAGAGAGCAAATTTCGAGCATTCATAGAAATTTTATTGACCCTATGTTTGGGAAAGACGATTTTATTTTTTATAATTGAGTTGTAAGCTTCTTTCAGATTTTTTCCTTCGTTATCAAAGGGGAGTAAGCCGAATAACATGGCATAGAGGATAATCCCGAGACTCCATACATCTGCTTTTTGACTGCTATAGCCACAGGTGGTGTTACACCCTAAGACCTCCGGTGCAGCATAACTTAAGGTTCCCACGATGTCGTGATGTAATTTATTTTTTTCATTAACACAGCAGGCTCCGAAGTCCCCTATCTTCAATTCGTATTCAGAGCATGATGGTAACTTCCCTATTCGTATTAACGTTTTTTCTCTTTGACTTAATTGTCTTTTGCATAAGAAAATATTTTCTGGCTTTAGGTCCCTGTGAGACACGTTGTTTCGATGCATGTACTGGAGCCCTTGGACGATTTTTCGAAAGAAGTACTGGGCGCTGAGTTCCTCTAGGTGGAGCTTCTGCGGTCGTGAGGAGGGGAATCATACGCGCAGTTGGGGTGATGAGTGGTCACGCGAAGTTGGGGTGATGGGTGGTCACGCCCTGTTAGGGGCACGAGCAAACGCATGCATGTAAACACATGTGCTCACGTAGGCAACATGCGCGCATATGTATTTATGTGCATGTGCTCGGTTGATAACCCCCTAGGGCTTACATTTCTGACGTAGGATATGAGGTCCCCCCCATCACAGTACTCCATAATTTGAATAATTTTGTCCCTGGTCTCAAGGACGTTGGTTGTTTTTACAACACACGGGTGATTCATTCTGCAGGAAATGCTGATCTCCTCCTTCAGCTTTTGAAAGAGCTCTTCATCGCCTTGCACGGTGGATTTGTCTATGGCCTTCGCCGCGACGAGCGTGTCTGTGGGGATAGCGCCGTGAGCATGTATCAGTGCATGTGGATACGCTTGTAATTACGCAGGTAATTTTGCATTCTTCCTTATCCATGCTCAGAGCTACGAGTGCGAATTCCGCAGCACACTGTAGCGGAGAGACCAACCTGTGCTTTTGTCCAAAGCCAAGTGAACCTGCCCAACGGACCCAGTATTTATTTTCTCTAAGATGATGTAATTCTTAAGGCGAAAGTACAGCAACGTATCGCATAATTTCTTCTTGGAATATCTGGGCTGTATTTTTTTTCCATCTGAAACTAACAAATTAAATAATTTCTGCCCCTTGTCCATTCCCCTAAACATGTAGTCGTCAATGTGTTCTCCCCATATGAGGGACTCGGGCTTTTTAACTACAAAGGGAGTGGAAGAAGGAGGGGATCACATAATTGTTTACACCGTTTTAGTTGCGGAGTGATGTTATTATCGCTAGTATTACTATAATTGGAATGTAGAGCGGATGACATGGGGGAGTGAAGGGGGATAGTGTGTCGAAAAGAGCTCCCCCCCCCCGTAACTGATGCTTTGTCTAAATATGCAGCCGCATATTTTTGTTTCATTTTTTACTTGTTATGAAATCGATGAGGTTCCGAACGTGCGGCATGGAGGTGTGGTACATCTTTAAGAACTGCGTCGACAAATCGGAGGGGGAGAAAGGACAGGTAAGATAGCGAAAAGAGGAAAAAAAAAAAAAAAAGCGAAAAAGCGAAAAAGCCAAATAGTGGAAGATGTCATGCAAAAAAGGAGCATACACACTATTCTCAGCAACGCGACATTTCAAGCATCGTGTAGAAAAAAAATCATATCATAGAAAATCCTCCCCCCCAAGGTATCAAAAAGTGTCCTTTTTTTTTGTTAATTTTACCTGCCATATGAAAAATATATCTTCGGTTATCTGCAAGTCGTGGTCGGCAATAGATTCGACTTGGGGGAGCAGGCGAAGCTCCCTGTCCCACTCGGTTCTCCATTTGTCCATTATTGCCATTGGGGGAGACGAAGGAAAAGCGGAAGCTCCGAATCGAGCGAGAGGCGGAAGGGAGCACGTAGTCGCTAGATGAAGCAACAAATAGGTCAGGAAAAAAACAGTCCGTGAGGAAGTAGGCGCAGCGCAGCTCGGATGCAACACAGGGGCAGCACAAATTGGGGGCAAAGAGATTGCACGGATATCAGCACGGACGTCGACGTGGACATCGGCGCGGACATGGGCACGCAAAACGAGACACAGCGAAACGGACACTCACGCTTATGGGTCTCTTGCACAAAACAAAACGATCACCTTGACTTTGCAATCGTGTCTCATTTTGAATTAACACATTTTTACGAAAGAAATACGGAAGAGTTGACAAATTAGGTAGGCAATATTTACGGGGCACAAAAAAACGTCATGGGGAGGTGGGCGACAGCAGGATACACAAAAGGGAAGAAAGACAAATGGAAGGCGGATTAACGCCAGGCAAATGACTCAATATATGCGCCCCGTCTATTCCAAAACGAGCAACGCACGTGACAACGGCGGACGAGAAAACTCTGTGCTAAGTCAAACTACGCAGATTTTTGCGAAGAACAAAAAAATAGGCACATGCATGTGTTTAAATAAAAATCAGTAAGTTACAAAAAAAAAAAAACAGAAACAAAAAAAATTATTGATGCATATTGTCTCCTTTTTAAGAGTCCAAAAAAATTATTATCCGTGTGTACAGCGTGCGTGTAACCCTTTAGGCAGTGAGCATTTGTTCACATATAACCATATGTAAAAAAAAAAAAAAAAAAAAAAACAAGGGGATAGGAAATTTTTAATTAAACAAAGTGTGTTCATTCATTTCTTTTTTCTTAATTTGTGAACTATGCATGAAATGTGAAAAAGGAAAAAAGTTATTTACAAAAGTGTGCATTTTTTTTTTTTTTTACAAGTGAGCAACGTATGCATAACCACGCATGCATGTGTAACTTTGGGAAATGAGAAAATTCAAGCGGGAGGAGCGTGTGTAACGTGTAAAAGAACAAACAGAAGACCTGTGCGAGTTAAGGGCGAAATGTAACAGTATAATGTAAACATAAAGCATTCTTCGCAAAGTACAAACCATTTCGGCAAAGGAGAAAAGGCAGCTTTCGGCCCTCAGACTTGCACATATGCGTATGTGTGCTCAAATGGTTAGAGAAAATTGCGCACATAAAAAAAAACAGTGAAGACAGAGTGGGGGATTTTCCAAGTGGGACGATGATAGAGTACGTACCATGCGAAACAACAAGGCGTATGCTTCCTCTATTAAATGCTTTAACAAACACTTTTTATTACCCTTCATGTGTATGCCCTCATTTTCATGTTGCCCCTCTGGAAAAAACATGTTCAAATTTATTTATGAGCGTGGAGTCCCTGTGGGTATGTAGACCTACACAGTAGCTTCCGGCACTCAAAAAAAAAAAAAAAAAAAAAAACATGTGCATGTTTAACAACCTTTCAATGGATGTGACACCATTGTTGTACCCCCTTTAAAAGAAATTAAAACTTCTCCTTGTGACACAGTGATCAGTCTACGTTGATGGTTCCATTTTATCATTTCAGTGCCGGAATGGTATTTTTTTATTTTCTCTTAAAAAGGGGAATTTCGAATTTTATTTTTATTTAGTCCATTCGGTATGTCCCCATTATGCACTTTCTTGCACAACAACATATGTCAGAAGGGGTGAGGCGATAACGCATTATCTTTTGCTTGTCAAATTTTATCCTTTATCAAAGTTGTACCCACCGAGAAAATCTCTCCCCTATTAGACATTGGCTGGAGGGTAAACATTCGGGACAGGACTCATGAAAGAGCGGAGGAAGTAACCGATGTATTAAACCGAAAAAGGAAAAAAAAAAAATTATGACAGGAAAAGGAAATTAGGTTGCCATTTCGACACAATTTTGACACAATTTTGACACAATTTTGACACAATTTTGACATGTGAATATGGACAGACTGACACACCGCATCAGTGTGTCTCCTTTTTCAAACCATTTAATCATTTCCATCCGGTTGACACGAAAAAGGCAGTGTGCGGATGCATTACTGTAAACAATTTCGTAACAGAAGGGGAGAAAAAACAGTCACATCGGGCCGAAACAACCACCACACCTTTTGCCCCATTTTATTATACAACGGATGACCAGGCGGAAATGTGCGTAGGGCGAATTTCTATAAGACGAAATTGTATATATAGCATCCTTTTTTTTTGCGGGATTATCATTTCGTTTTGCCTCCCCTGTTAGAGTAGACAATAGCTTACGCGCCTTTCTGGTGTTACTTGCCTTGACATTTCTGCTACGTGTGCCTCCCAGTGATTTCCTCCTCCCCCTCTGTGTCCTATCCTGCACCATTAT
>NC_020405.1:2838602-2840600 GCF_000321355.1 Plasmodium cynomolgi strain B
AATTGTTACTTGGAAAAAAGGAGAAGAAGGTGATAACTGCGTAATAAGCTCATGGGCAGGGAAAAAAAAAAGAGTAAATAAATAAAAGAATAAATATATATGCGCATACATATCCAAGTGCATCTCCACAAGACATTTTTTTTACTAATTCATCCCTGTGCGGTAAGCCCTTAACCACAACCGCTGCCTCTCTCCAGCTTCGTCCGCATTATCCCCTTTTTTCTGGACGCATGGCCAGGTTTTCCTTTTACATTCACGGCACAGGCACACGTCACATGTGCGCGCGTGTACATTACGGAGGCGCATCACGCATACATTTGCGATGCGAACCGTACACAGAGAGTACAAAATGAGAGCGCCTCTCTCAGCTGTCAACTCGCCGCTTAACGACAAACCCGCCGCTTAACGACAAACCCGCCGCTTAACGACAAGCCCGCCGCTTAACGACGAACCCGCCGCTTAGCCGTAAATTCGCTGGGGCTTTCCCATGGTGCTCTTAATGTGCAGCGTCCTAATATTTTGCCAATTTTTTTTCAAAAGAGAAACCAAAAAGTTTATGGCATGCACAATGTTGGATCTGAGTTCCTCCTCTTTCAAGTTGGCATGACCAACAGGAACACCCATGCACAAAACCTTTTTGAGTTGAAATTTTATGGAAGATTTTAATTCTAAGATTTTATCATTTATTTTATCATTGTGTGTAATTAGGGAAGGAAATTTTCCCGCCTTGTTTAAACCTGGACCAAGAAGTTTGGGAATTTGTGGTAAGATAACCTGACTTGCTAAAAATGCATCATATTTTTTGGCCAACTTTTTAACCAATGTTTTATCTTTATTTAATTTTTTCATAGCTTCTATGTCCATATAATCTAATTCTAATTTTTGTGCTTCCTCCACGTGTACAGCATCTCCCAGTATGCATACCTTCAGTTTTTTTCTCACTTCATTTGATAATTTGACCGTTCCTGAAAAACGCTTGTCTCTCTGCGTGTCGTAATCCTTCAGCCCGATCTGCAGCTCAATCGTCTCAACGAATTTTCTTTTTTTCGTTTTTGTGCCTTCGAACACGTCGGCGATGGCTTTTTTTAAGAGATCTTGGTTTAACTTGCTAAGAGGGGAAAACGGGGCAATCGATGCAGGTGAAATGGGTAGTCGATGCAAGTGGGATGGGCAGTCGATGTAAGTGAAATGGGTAGTCGATGCAAGTGGGATGGGTAGTCGAAGAAAGTGGAACGGGCAGTCGATACAAGTGAAATGGGTAAATCGCTCACGCGGTGTGCAGCGCGCGGGGGGTATACACAACATGCATAACATGCATAACATATGTAATTTATATAATTTATGTTCCCCGCGGGGATGCTCCAATGACATGCGTGAGCAAATGAAGAGGCATAACAAATGGGTAGCATTCACATGAATCATATGTTCCTCCAACGGAAATGGAGGCTCATTAAATCGGTACGAAGAACATGAAACGACGGGTTTGCAACAGAAAATGGCAGCGCCGCATAGTGCTGTATGTACGTAATGCTTGTTCATTTGATGAGCTAATGCAGCAGCATTTTTTTTTCCCCCCTACAGTGGTTAAACTGTTCGCGTACAAAAACGCCACAAATATAAGCAAGCGCATACAAAAGCGCACACACGACAACGTGGAGATATGCATATAAACATTTAAGTACACAGGGATGGGTGTTGCCTCTCTCTCTGTATATGCCTCCCCCCCCCTTTCCTTGGGGAGGAGTACGCAACAAGAACACATAAATTTTGTGCCCCATTTAGTATGGCCTTACCTCATTGTGTAAATGCTTGTTAAAAGGAAGAAAACACTTAAAGAGTTATGCAGATGGGAGGCTTCAAATGCGTAATTTATAGGAAGGTTTCTTTTTTATTTTTTCCTTTAAATAAAGCAATCGCTTAAGTAAATTTTTTCTGTTCAAAGAATTATCAAATGTTCTCTCCAAGGTAATTAAAACAGAGTGGAGTTTTTATTTTGCA
>NC_020405.1:2840740-2845377 GCF_000321355.1 Plasmodium cynomolgi strain B
AAACGTGTCGCGTAGGGTAAGCATAAAAAAACATGTATGTACAATCTCAATATGCATGTAAATATATGTTTGTTGCTCCTTCATACATTTGCATATTTTTTTGGCCGCTTTTTGTTGTATATAAAAATGAAAATATGCGTATGAGGGAGGCCCATTCACGGCGTTTATATTTTTCGCGAGGATGAAGGAAAAAAGTCCGTGCAGCGAAAAAATGCTGTAAACCCTTAAACGGAGTTTGTTATAGTGCTGCATAAGATTTCCTCCCGATTTGTGCGTAGGAAAAAAAGAAAAATTGTTCATGCGGTGAAAAAGAAAATAACAAAAAAACAAACGTCAAAATGTGAAAAAATAGGCCGTCCCCCCCAAAAAAAACTAAACAAAGTTTAAAGCCTTAAATTTAATCCGCCAGAGAGGAAAGAGCACCTTCTGTTAATGCCAGTTCAGTGTAATTCTTTGCACAACGAAAAATGTAAAACCTGCGCATATGCTCGAAGAAATTATTGAGCACCAGCGCAGGGGGGGATACATATGCTCGCTCATACGTTATATGCATATGTATATGCCCTACAGTGATGCCCCATTTTGCGGCATTTTTTTCGAGCCAAAAATTGCAATACCGCATACGTGTATATAGCAATAATGATATGTGCCTGTGCATATGCACTATTTTTGTCGCTTAATAAAGTCACATGTGGCCTAAAAAAATAGCCACTTAAAAATTGAAAAAATCAGGAGTGTATGCCGCTGTGTAGTATTTTATGCAGTAGCCATGACGAGCACTGAAAGTGACCGGCGCGGGGCAAACATATATATCCATATGTATATATGTTCATATGCGCCCTTCATGCCTGTGTTCATTGGCGTTATATATATATTATATACTTGCACGCTCGTCCTACAAAATTAGCTGAATGAGCGGGTCACATTTTTTACGTTCACGTGGAGTGCAAAGCTGCCTTGAAATATATATACGCAGGAGGGGGGGGAGGTTTCCTTTTTAAAAAAGAACGCATAATTTTGCGGTGGCTAAAAAATGGTGGGAGAGAAATGTTAGCGTAATTTTTTTTCCCGCGCGTTAAGCCCATTTGGGATTTTTTCCACATACCATTTGCCGTTTATGTTGCTTGAGAAGTAGGGACATATCGAAATGCAGACCATAAAAAGAAGGCACAGCTAACTAAATGATTGGCAGCGATTAAAATAATGGTTACATCTGCCGCGGCCGTCAGACTTGTGCAAACGCGTGTGCGTGTGGAGCAGTGGATTCATGATTATGTCCCCCGTTTGCTTTACCACCACATTGTGCTTCACCGTTTCGCTATAGGCTACCACGAAGGAAAGAAAAACACGTGCACGCTTTTGCGGCGTGAGAGGGGTCATTTTACAAATGCGCCTCTTTTAATTCGTTACTTGGATTGCATAAATGGTAAAACAAAAACAAAAAAAAAAGGCATAAACGTAGCAGTTACTTGTGTTTCCCTTACGCACAACGCAGAACATCGTTGGGGTATCTGTGCATATGCACAAGTAGAAACATTTTAAAGCGGCACTTGTGCATCATTACATCAGTGCAAAGGTGGTTATTATAGATGTCCTATCGCGATATATGCACCACAGCAGGCTTCCACATGCGTTTTTTTCTTTTTCCATGTTACGAACAAAAGGGCACGCATGCAACGTAGCACATTCTTGTGAATAATAGCATATGTGCGCTCCCCCTCTAACAAATGCAGCATACTGCTTAATCATTAAAAGCGTTAAAGGGAGAAGGCATATGTAGTACATCGCATCGGCGCCCCGTTTCGAGTGCGTTCGCTGTTCTATATGTGTATGTATAAGCGTAAATACGCAAAAGCTTACGTGAAGAGGACAAGCCGTCCTATTTTTATGGAACAAGTTATTTTAACTTCTTCACGAGAGTTCTCGAATGGTGAGCTTTTTTTCCATGATATTGAGCCTAACATGCCTCGCACGGTGCAGATCTTTGCGCATAATTTTTCCCACGTTTCGTGCAACCGGGTCCACATGTGGAAGTGGAACCGAGCGTGCTTATGTACAGCAAGCGGAACAATATGTGCGAAGAATTTAAAAAAAAAATAAAACGCAAAATAAATGAAATCTTCAATAGTGCAATAAGATAAAAACGCAATTTAATTTACACATATTGGCATTTCCCCCGTGTAAATTGCAAACTCGTTATGGTTAAGGTGAAAACGATCCTTATAAGCTAACCAACGCGGTTGTGGCACTCGTCGCCAGCAATGCAATCGTGCACTATTCGCAATAGCAAGAATGAGTCGCATTGAAGAGAAATTGCCTTTATCCCCTAACCACAAGCGTGAGCCTTTTCTTGCTAAGGATGTGCGCTCGAAAAATGGTGAGCGGTAAAATGGGGCAAAAAAACTCGCAAAGAGGTCGCAAAGACGTCGCAAAGAGATCGCAAAGAGGTCGCAAAGACGTCGCAAAGAGATCGCAAAGAGGTCGCAAAAAAGAGCCAACAAAATTGCAACCAAACCAGTTAAACAAACTTACGCAGTTTGTTAAAACAACTTTGCATAATCCCAAGTTTGTCGCCGTACGAATTTTTTATAACACCATATATAAGAGTTAAACTTATGTACAAAGCACGTGCATGGTTAGTTTGCCCGTCAAGACCTTATATAGGTTAACGGGTCTATGTTGGGATTAATAAATCCGTGCATGAAGCAGTGAATAACCCGCACATATAGAAATGGTTAACAACGAGAAAGACAACATATTGTTTTGAAATTCCTTTTTTTCTTCCTTAATTTTATGAAATATTATTTTCTTCCCAAAATTGTTTTTTCCTTTTTTTAACTCTGCATATTTTGTGTTCGCTGGACCAAGTTGGCCTAATCTGGGGATGCAAATATGTACATACAAACGTATACGCGCATGTAACTGTGTTGTGTTATCTTGACTGTAGGAGGGGTGAGGAGGAAGAGCTCTCCTTTTCGGTAATATTTTTGCGATTGACACTTCAACATATCAGTTTAGTTGAGGGCGTTTCAAAACCATCAGCCTTTTTGTCACCTTTAAAAAAGTTGAAAGTCAACCAGGCACGGCTATTCCATGGTATCAACATACGCGCAATTTGCCGAACAAAGGTATACATGGTTAAGCATACAAACGCGTACATATATATATGTATGGTGAAGGAATACGCCGTAACAACACACAGCTACAGCATTCTGAACAGCCCCGTTTGCCCCTTTTTTCACCATTCACATACAAAAAAAGGCACAGCGGTGGTACCATATAATGAGCATATGCCCGTCTCCCCCATAACCAACAAAAGATACGTGCTTAACCCAGTTGCGTACTTTTTATGATATATTTTGTTTCGTAAGAACGGAAGCATCATCGCCGCAAAACATTGCAAAAAATTTTTCTTCATATTTTTACAGCTGCGCCGAACGGGACAGCATGGTTAAATACGGTGTTCACTTAATTTTTGTATGCAAATATAACTGCACGGACGTATGTTCATACGTATGCATAAAAAATATATGCTGCGCAGGATGGAGAAATAATTACATAAATATATATAATACACCATATGTACCATTACGTATATAAGAAACCGGGTATTTTTCGTGAGCAAAAAAAGCGCTATTTTTTCAAATTATAAAAATAGGCAGGCATCACAGCGTATTATTATACTGATTTGTACATAGCGCAAGCATTGGTAATAATTCATACGCGTAGCATAACGAATGGACTTTTTTTATTTTTATATGGTATGCACTGCCGAAATTTTCGGGGGACAGGTGGTCCTGCATAAAAAATATGCGCGAAAAAAAAGCTGGTTTTTGTAAAAACGCCTTTATTTTTTTTGCTTATAGCGGAAGCACACTAACGCGTAACGCCATTAATTGTACGCATTGAGAAAAAAGTAGTAAGTAGTAGGAATGCATTTCTGCATATATGAATGAATCGCACTTTCCTTTCCCTTACCCATTGGCTCATCGCAGTTATCTCCTCGCAAAGGGCGTTCATAATAAATAATATGTAGTGCGTATTTTTACGCATAAACATAAATGGTGAAGGCCCTCTCTCCAGAATTGCGCTTTCGTTTTATATGAAAAATAATTCACCCCACGAATGTTATAATACATAATGTTATATATGGGCAGAACTACGCACGTATGACTTATGTACATATTTGCACGTAATAATATAAACTGTATAATATAATACATTATTTAAGTACGCTTGGGGCCGAGCGAATATATACACCCGCGTAAGCTGCACTGTTTTCATCGGCACCACGCATACGTGAACATTTTATATAAAACATATGCGTATAAAAAAATATATATGTAAAAATATTATGTTATGTATATATTATATGCATACGGCGTATATGCGCATATAAATATTGCGGCAAAGGAGCTTCGTTACTTCGCGTACTCGTTTACTTGCCCATTCTCCCATTGCGCATATCTTCGTACTTTACCATGTACGTTTTTTCTCTTAAAATAATAAGCAATTTTACAATACTATAAAAACAAATAACTAAAATTAAAAGCGCTTGGCATGCTATATATTATAATATATAATAATATTGTTTTTATGGACCCAGAGTAGCATATTGAAATTGGTAGCAATATTAT